>NW_021680345.1:2143022-2199394 GCF_001412515.2 Diachasma alloeum
CTGGGAAAAACGGAAAATCTGACCCTTTGAAAAATTGAAAAAAAAAACTTCTACAGTTTTGACTTTTTCCACATACTTTTGATAGTTCTGAATAGCCCGTCGCTTAAATAGTTGGAATCAACGTTCACCCGGCTAAAAAATTCGATTTTGGTGAAAGTCGACTTTCCCCCTGAAAAAATCCAAGATCTGACCCCTTTGGGTCCGGGTGAAAAATTTTTTTTTTCAGTTTTCACTTTTTCCACATACTTTTGAGAGTTCTGAATAGCCCGTCGCTTAAATAGTTGGAATCAACGTTCACCCGGCAAGAAAATTCGATTTTGGCAAAAAAATCCAAGATCTGACACTTTGATCCTTGTGACCCTTGTGACCCTTGGACCGACTTTCCCTCCGGAAAAATCCAAGATCCGACACTTTGACCTCCGGTGAAAAAAAAAATTTTTCAGTTTTCACTTTTTCCACATACTTTTGAGAGTTCTGAATAGCCCGTCGCTTAAATAGTTGGAATCAACGTTCACCCGGCTAAAAAATTCGATTTTGGCGAAAGTCGACTTTCCCCAGGGAAAAACCGAAAATCTAACCCTTTGGCTCCGGGTGAAAAACAATTTTTTTTATTTTCACTTTTCCCACATACTTTTGAGAGTTCTGAATAGCCCGTCGCTTTGACCGACTAAAATAGGACTGAATGAAGAACAAACTTGCCTGGTCTTAGAAAATTTAGCGGATTTCCATGCGGCATCGATTGCTTTGTATGAGCAGGTAATTACACGGAGAGAAATGTTCAGTAAAAATTACGGAACTCACAATTCGCTCAGCGATTATGGAATCGACTCAGAAAATTTAAGTGACGGTATCGTAATTTTTCACAGGAGATTCAGATAACAATGACGGAACGCTCTGGAAAAATTCCGTGGCAGTTCCATAAATTTTCCGACAACCACATTTCACTTCGGAATTACGAAAAAGATGCGTAATTGTTATTGAATATTTCTCTCCGTGTACGTATGAATAATAGTATATTTCTAACCTAGGGAGGAAAAATAAAGGATCCTCAGCCGCCAGTGCAATTACCAGCCGAGCCGAAGGCGAGGTGAAAAACAATCGGGTGCTCGCACTCGTTGCGGCTCTCGTTACGTGGCCAATATTTTTGAAAGATGAAGAGGAGTTGAGACTATTGAAGAACTTAGACATAACTCCGGAGGATCCAAAGCAGATCCTCTCAGATATCCGCACGGTAAAAAAGTCATGGAAAAGATCCTTCCAATACTTGACGAACGAGACTACTTGGATTAGATTATTTCTGTGATCGTGATTTGGTCAGGTCTGAACATTCTACCCGACTTCGAGTGGAACTCGGGATTACTTGCATAGGAGTCAATAAATGTATTAACTGTATAAAGAATGCATGTTTGGACCGAAGATACACATGTTCTCCCTGTAACTAATAAAAAAAGTTAGTTGTTGAAATTCACCAACTAATTGTTGAAAAGTGGATTACCAATCTGTTACTGAATTTTAACAGCTAGTTGTTGCATTTCACCAATTATTTGATGAAATTTAACTACTAAATAATTAAAATATTGAAAAGATTTTTCACTTTCATTCTACAACCATTTGTTAAATTTTCGATAAATATTCGTTAATTTTTTTAATGGATTAAATTTAACAGCAAACTGTAGATTGCGATATCTTCTAGGCGAAACATTGGTCGATTATTAAGATACAAATGATTGCGGAATTGTTTCCCAATTAATATTTACCCTTACCATTTAGTTTGCTAATCAAAATTGATTAAATTTAGGGAATTAGAGGTTCACCCACTGATTGGTAATTCATTTTTTTAATGGCCCCAAAATCGAAATCGAGAATTTTATATTTTCACGTCTCGCGACCTCTAGAAACTTTCAATGAAGTTCTCAGAAGAATTTGGGTATGTGTGTGTATGTTCGTGAGTGCGAGTGTGAAAGAGAGAGAGAGAGAAAGCTTGCCCGACGATTTTTCAAGAGCGAAGGGATCGATTGAATTTTTCTCAGGCAATCGATATACGTCCATGCAACTTGGAGCTGAGATTAGGTTATGAACAACATTATCCCACTATCCTGATTTAGACTAAACAATATCCCCAAAAAACCTCAAAATTCCGAAAGGTTTGATCCTCCAAATGAACCCATAGATCTCAACGCATTAGAATGCACAGTAGCGACTTTCTAAACGACAACTGAACCAGAAGCAGTGACGTTGATTTATAGTAGGGCAGTAAAGCAGTAGGTAAAGAGATCCCGGGGCGCATCGACTTGGTAACCTACATCGTGAACATTGGAAATTGTTGTGGCAAGCCTCGATGGGTGGTTTTCTGCTCGTCCAGTTTCAAGGATAAAGATGGCGGTGCGAGAGGAGGATGCAACTTTCTTCTGGTATTCTGGACGCTAGAATTTCACTTCTACCTCCAGAAAGTGTATCTCCGGTAGAGTAAGAAGCAATTTATGTACCGAGAGATGGTGGGGGGAAAACACAAATCCCTCGAGTTAAAGTCAGTCACTGAGTCAGTCGGGCTTTGGCCACGAGGTTGTAAATCAAAATTCACGTTTGCCAAAAGTACGCACCCCCCTCCTGTGGGGCACCACTGGTTACTGGGGCGTAAAAGGTGAATACGAGTGCATGGACCTACTGTGTAAATCGGGAGGAACCCAAAAATATCCAGTAGCCAGATTTTCTTGGTTTTAAGTGAAAGAACGTTTTGCCCACCAACAGGGGTGTCTGCTATAATGGAGCTGTGGAGAGCCAAGAGGTGAAGATGGGAAAGTTTTTGGGGGAGAACATGTAGCCCATGGTATCCGGGTTACTCGGTCGTCAATGCCCTATGTAAAAATTCAGTAGCTGGGGACAATTAGTCACGGAGGAGACGAATTGCCTCTTGTTGGGAGATCCAGTCCTCAGGAAAACCCCATTTTCACTTTTGGAGATGTAGGTCTTAGGGACTGTATTAAGAACGATTGATTTTTAAAAGATAAAAAACTACTTTTTGTTAGTTTCTTTAATGTGAACTGATTGTTTTCATTGTCAAATAGGTCTTACTGTAAATATCAGCGATGAAGGGGGATATGATGATCAGGAGGAAAATAATAAGGCAAAAACTGTGTGGGGATAGGCAATTCTATATGGGAATAGCCAGGACAAAATTTCTCTCGGGGAGAATAAAATTTGTACTCAATATCACAATTTTATTGTTCATCCCTTATTTCAACTTGAACTTTAGAAGAGTTTTGGGGAGAAAGTGACATACTATACAGTCTTATAAACCGATAGGACAGTTTTTACCAATTTTTCCTCTCCCTGTCACGTATGAAAAAATTCAATAGAAAAATATAGCGAATTTGCTAGAAAATTCTATTGGAATTCTCTAAAATTCTATTGTGATTTTATTAAAATTGTAGGGAGTTCTCGCGAAAATTCTGTTTTTTTTTTGCGCTGATTTTACAAGATATTTGATAGGAAAAAGTCGATAGATTTCGATTTTTCTATATGAATATTCTTTTGGAATCTTTTCGATGAGAATACTTGGGCATGAATTTTCCAAGTTTTTTTTTTACTCGGATCGTGCAATGCAAAACAAAATAGAATATAGCGGAAAAAAATTTGGCGAATTCGCGCCCAATAGTTTCAATAGAAAAAATCTCAAGAGAAAAATTCAAACAGAAAAATCGAAATCTATTGACTTTTTTCTATCAAATATCTAATAGAATCTGCGCAAAAAGCAAATGGAATTTTGACGGGAATTCTCTCGAATTTCAAGAGAATCCCCGTAGAATTTCTTGAGAATTCTAATAGAACTTTCTAGCGAATTCCAATAGAATTTTCCAGTGAATTCGCTAAGTTTTTCTGTTGAATTTTTCCGTATGTCGTATATCATGAAAATTAAAAACAATTATGGTTATTCGTTTGTGTGGAAATTTCCAAAAAAAGTTTGACATTCCATGCTCAATTCCTTCCGAAGGCTTCCCTAATCTTTTTATTCATAATTTCTTTCATTTTTGTTCTCAACCTCAAGATTAATCTCAAAATACAAAAGCGATTTCTGTAGTGAAAAACTGGAAATTTCATCATCTGAAATTTAAAATCGAGTCTTCTCATTTCAAAGAATGAAAGAACGAGCATAAATCTTTACAAGAATTTTTTGTAAAGTCGCACTGTATCGAATTTCAACTGTTGAATGAGTTCACGTAATCCCGTGATTTGTCAGGTGCGTCAGTCATTGATGTGCCAGACGCGACTGATGACGATCCGTCATCATTTTCCCACTGAATAGCCTCTGCTCCTCGGACTGATCCTGGGGGTGGTCGTCTCAGATTGATAAATTTCAACCAGAATTTTCCCACTGGGAAATGTGGAGACAAATGGCAACGTGATATACGAAGGGTTAGTGGAAGAAAAGAACACAATCTCCAAGAAGTAAAAAAATTCTTTGAAGTTTGAGACTATCCGAAACTCCTCGGATACACACAAAAAAAAAATTAATAGAGACTTTCGGGTAATTTTCTTCTATTCGGATCACGCTTCGAGTATCTCCATTTCAATGAGCCAATTCATGCAATGATGAATACAATGAAACGGGAGCAATGAGACTATTTACTTGCGGACAATACGAAAAACAGTCGTAACAGTGTGCCCACACGAATTATTGTGAATAAAAATTCCAGAATGTTATATTCGATAAAAGGAAGTAGTGCATTTAGACAAAGAATTTACACAGCACACCCAGGGTGACAAATAGCAGTCAATTCAAGTTGCCGACTGCATGAAAGCCCGCACTCCCCTTTTCGATAAAAGTGGCATTCATATTCCCAAAAAATCGTTGAAATTGTTTTCGATAATCTCCCCCTATATATAGGGGTGTATTTACTTGAGGTATGAGAAATCGGTGGATACGAGAGGAGAGTATTTTGGTTCAGTTTCGGAGGTCAACAATGTACCCGTGGGATCTGTAGGTGTATTTAGGGCCATTCTGCTTCCGTCATTTCAACGCGATTGAGTGAATTAGGGGGTAAACACCCGACAAAGGACCGACAGTCGACGCCGGAACGGATGTCAATGGATGCGGGTTAAATGTATATGATGTATCGGAGGCGTAACGAGGTAGTTTTGGTTTCTTACTCGATTACTAATTAATTAGTGAAGATCGATCCGCTGCTTGTTAAATGTGATCTATTGCAAAGTGGAGAAGGAGGGCTGAAGAGGGCACACAGTACAAAATTGTGAGTGAATTTCAATTATGAGTCCACGTCAAAATGTACTTTTGAAATTTCGAGGGAAAAATTTTCCACTGTTCGCGATTTCAATAAAAATTCTCAACGATAGCTCATTTACATGGAATTCTCATATACACTGTTGGAAAAAAACAGAAATTTCAGGTTTCACTGAAAATTCAGTAAAATTCCAGGATTTTAAGCTTCATAAAGACGAGAATTTCTTAATTTATTTGAATTTCCAATCTAATATGCATATTCAGTGCCAAATTACATTGAATTTTCAGTGAAATTTGAAATTCCATGATTTTTTTCATTTAAATAGCATTCAGTGTCACTGTCCTGAAAATTCAAGAATTTATATACTGAAATTTTTTGGTTTTCTCTTTATTTTCAGAGAAAAATGGAACTGAAATTCACTGTTCTTTGATTTTTCCACAAAATTTTAAATTTTCAATGACTCAATTCCTCAAAATTTCAGTGGCAATTAAATTCGATGAAAATTTTCAAAAAGTGTGTTCAAAAATGTTTCAAGAATTCAAGTTATTGTTGAAATATCTATTTTGGGGAAAACCTAAGATCAATAAAAAATTCCATGAGAACGATTTGAACTTAAATCGCATTGGAATCGTTAAATGCAAGGTAATGTAATGTGGCTGCATGTGCAGCCGTTAAATTAATTACAAAAACAATTCCACAGCGTACTATGAATAATTTGAAATGGAATGAATCCGTAGTGTCCACTACACAAATCTCGGTCTCATGAAAATAAAAATTTAAATGATTGCGGTTGAATATTTTCTGAAGGGCGCATAATAAATGTTACTGTCGCATACAGCAATCGTTCTAGAGATATCGACAAAAAATCTAAGTGTTTCCATAATTATTTTGGGAATTATCCCTGTCAATTGTATTATAAATACAAGATTATAAATTACCTCGCTCTTCATTTTGCCTTATTAACCCTCTCATTCACTCTAACGCTTTCATTTTTTCATTTCTAACGATTTATTGAACCAAAAAACGTAGAATGAAGGAAGGAATGACCGTCTGAGAATCATGTCAATCGATTTATTGACTCACATAACTAACTTTATTATTACCGCACTAGAGAGGAAAATAATTCAGAATTTTTCTTGCTCGTTAACTTTATTCTCCCCTTATAAAATAGTACAATACCGACCCTCTTTGGAATGACTGTAATAACAAAAATATTTCTTTATTACGGTTATACAATCGTGCCGCTTCCAACAGTAAAATCACTCGTATTGTGAATTTGTGGCCAACACAACATTGAACGTTCACCAATTTTCAGGGACATTCCCATTGACACTCCCCAGTCCTCAAGCCCAATAAATCATAAAATTTTTCATGAATTTATGGGTCAATATTCGGTCAAAGTTGGTCAGTCCTTGCGGGTAAATTTTGCACTTTCCCTTCTGACTCCAAAAGTAGTACCTCTTACCTCTCTTTGAAGACCACTATTCCCCCTTCTTCACTCTAACCCCGAGTGTCGTAAATGACTATCGGCAAAGAATCCACCCACCGCACACTTTCCCAACTACTCCGAAACCCAAACCGGCAACGTGAGAATTGTGTAGAAAGTATTGAAAAATCTTGGAAAGGGGACAGAAAAGGTGGATACGGAGAGAAAAGGTGGATAAAAATTACCCAAGGCGGCAAATATTACTGCACGAAAGGTAATCGTTGAGCGGAATACACTGAGAGAAAAACCTGAAGTTCGATTTACAATAAGAAAATAGTTGAGGCAGTTTTGGTGAACGATACGATTTTTTTTTGTATGCGGCACACAACATTACAGTAACTTCAGAGGAGAAACTTGGATTCAAATATTTTTACACGTTTGTTTACTATTTTCAGTGAGATTCTTAAATGGATGGCTAGTAATGGACGATTTACTCGGTCTGTATAAAAATAACACGGCAATCACAAACGCAATTTTTCCATTGGGAGAGTTAACACCAAAAAAATCGTGCCACTCCTCGCACACACTGAAATATCACATTCCCCCCTCATAGCTATCTTGTATGACTTTTCCTCACTTATTGGATTACGAACTCTATAAATATTTGATCTCTTGCCGAGCCTCATCACACTGAGAGAAAAATCTGAAGTTCGATTTACAATAAGAAAATAGTTGAGGCAGTTTTGGTGAACGATACGATTTTTTTTTGTATGCGGCACACAACATTACAGTAACTTCAGAGGAGAAATTTGGATTCAAATATTTTTATACGTTTGTTTACTATTTTCAGTGAGATCCTTAAATGGATGGCTAGCAATGGACGATTTACTCGGTCTGTATAAAAATAACACGCCAATCACAAACGCAATTTTTCCATTGGGAGAGTTAACACCAAAAAAATCGTGCCACTCCTCGCACACACTGAAATATCACATTCCCCCCTCATAGCTATCTTGTATGACTTTTCCTCACTTATTGGATTACGAACTCTATAAATATTTGATCTCTTGCCGAGCCTCATCACACTGAGAGAAAAATCTGAAGTTCGATTTACAATAAGAAAATAGTTGAGGCAATTTTGGTGAACGATACGATTTTTTTTGTATGCGGCACATAACATTATAGTAACTTCAGAGGAGAAATTTGGATTCAAATATTTTTACACGTTTGTTTACTATTTTCAGTGAGATCCTTAAATGGATGGCTAGCAATGGATGATTTACTCGGTCTGTATAAAAATAACACGCCAATCACAAACGCAATTTTTCCATTGGGAGAGTTAACACCAAAAAAATCGTGCCACTCCTCGCACACACTGAAATATCACATTCCCCCCTCATAGCTATCTTGTATGACTTTTCCTCACTTATTGGATTACGAACTCTATAAATATTTGATCTCTTGCCGAGCCTCATCACACTGAGAGAAAAATCTGAAGTTCGATTTACAATAAGAAAATAGTTGAGGCAGTTTTGGTGAACGATACGATTTTTTTTTGTATGCGGCACACAACATTACAGTAACTTCAGAGGAGAAACTTGGATTCAAATATTTTTACACGTTTGTTTACTATTTTCAGTGAGATTCTTAAATGGATGGCTAGTAATGGACGATTTACTCGGTCTGTATAAAAATAACACGGCAATCACAAACGCAATTTTTCCATTGGGAGAGTTAACACCAAAAAAATCGTGCCACTCCTCGCACACACTGAAATATCACATTCCCCCCTCATAGCTATCTTGTATGACTTTTCCTCACTTATTGGATTACGAACTCTATAAATATTTGATCTCTTGCCGAGCCTCATCACACTGAGAGAAAAATCTGAAGTTCGATTTACAATAAGAAAATAGTTGAGGCAGTTTTGGTGAACGATACGATTTTTTTTTGTATGCGGCACATAACATTATAGTAACTTCACAAGCGTAATTTTTGCAAATCAAAATGCAGTTAAACTAACCACAGTTCAAAAGTAACCACGACAAATCTATCGTGAGTAGAACTATAAAATAGTAGCAATGACTGCATTCCATTGTAGTAATCACTTCTCCGGCCATAGTTACCGTAACCCATGAGAAATTGTTGAGGACTTTTTGACTATAGTTCGATGGTGATGGAATATAGTCAGAAGAATCATATTTTTCTCTCAGTGCATAAACATTCAACTTGAATAAATTCATGAAAATTACGAGTGATTTTAAAAAAGCGCAGTTTCCGTAGATGGCTAGCAATAAAGTTGCAAAATGTTGTTTACGCCATTCTGTGGCCATAGTACTATAAAACCGGCGGGTCATTGCCTCTTGCCCTTGGCTTTCTAAGTACGTGAAAACACCGGGAAAGTCATAAATTTTGAAAATATTTATGATTCCACTGTCTGGCGGAGGAAACCTGAATGAATTGCGGAGTTGGGGTTTCTCAAGTATTACGTAAAATTAGAATACAAGGGGGTATATGGGAGTTGACCACACTGTAACCTTTATACCTGAACCCTAACGCAACGACGAGACATTGCAAGATTCTGAGAAAGATATTCAAAATATGGCATCCTACTGCGCGAGCACACGAATATCGGGCCATTCACAGACAGATTTCAAAAATTAGTAACTAGCCTTGTACTTACCAAGGTGGACCATGTGGACGACCTTCGTGACATGAGCGCTTCAAATACGAAAAGTCGGCACGGATGTTCAGCAACCCTGTTTAAAATTTTAGACTGAAATTTCGGAGAGAGAAGGGTGGGCCAAAATGGACACTTTTGATATTTTTTGAATGCTCATAACTGAGGAATAAATCTACTAGTTGAAGATGGGCTAGGCTTATCACTAAGGGGAACAATTGTATTAACATTCCATGGAAAACAAATTATCCCATGTCTTCGAAAATTAAATGAGTTATCAACCGTTCAAAAAAGTCGACAGTGTCGATTTTACCCCACATACCTCTACACATTCTTGAAAATTTGCGGGTGAGTTGTTGACTGAAATTAAACTTTTTAAATTACCTCGTCAATGTTTCTCCGAAAGCAAACTTTGCAATTTTTTTCACATTTTTGAAATGTTTTCAAGTGGTTCAATATCAAGATTTAAATTCAGACCTGCAAAGTTTAAATAATAAAACCATTGTAAAATGTCCGAAAAGCTCTGATGTTCGACTGCAAAAGTAGAAAAGCCTTTCAATGGTTTCTTAAGGATGTCCTTAAGGTGTTTAGTGTGAAAAGTCAATATAATGAAAAAAAAGGGAATTTTTTTCATTATATTGACTATATTGTTTTTTCCTCAAATGAGGTTTTCCCTTGTCCTTCGGCGAATGCGGTACAGGGGTTTGGGGGGTGGGAAGGGAACAAATGGTAAAGACCCGAAAGGGTATACGAGAAGAAAAATTTTTTACAAACGTATTTTCTCTGTGATTGACGCATGTGAAATGTGACCCTAATATGATATTTGTCTTCCTTCATATAAAGGTAACTCTACCAAAAAAAGAATGAATAGTATTCAAAATATTTCCTTCATCATTATGAAAAAGTCAATGAACCTATTTGAATAAGAATTCAGTGAACCCAAAGACGAATCCTCTCGGGGGAGTTTATAAATTGACTGTAGTGGTTCGTCAGTGCAGTAATATAATGGCCCTGAGCCATCCACAGTACGTGATTTTCACTATGAAACGACAGAAGCCAAAATGCGATTATGATCAGGCGCCGAGTCGTTTGATCGGTGTTCCCGGGGGTTGGCATATCCCACCCCTGGTTGCACTGTACACACACGCACATAATGAACTAGGAGCACCCGGATAGACTTCACGTAGTGTGACACGTGTGTGGACCCTCGGAGAGAATGATATCACTGGTGTATCAAAGCGGCGCGACACGTGACTGCCACTTCATAAAGTGTACATCGTATCTTACACGTTTGGATGGATATTTTCATTCGTTTATAACTCAATAGTCGTTTTGGATTTATGTCTCTTCATCAAATCCGTTCACCAGGCGGAATTTACGTGTTGAGAGGAATAAAAATACGTAAAAAATTCACTCAAAATTCCGCATGATTTTTAATTGTCTCAAGAAACGAAAAGTTGATAGAAAATTGTTGACGGATTTTTGATGAATTTGTCCCAGAGTTATAAATATTTTCGAAAAAGTAACCTGAGATTTTCATTTTCTGGATTTATTACTTAGTAAGTAGCAATTTAAAGGTCATTATTTTTTTTCTTTTCAATGTTGTTTAATGAAAATAGTTGTCCAATAGTTTACAATTGAAATGTAATGCCTGTTGTCTTGATATAGAATAAAACTTGCATGTGAGGAGCAATTTGTTGAGTAAATTCTTGTGATCATTTTGACTGCTGCTGACCGAAATATGTCCCAAAACTGCTTCCAACAATTTTCAAAAAAGCCAAATATGTTCATCATTCACTCTTCCCCATATCATGACAATTTCATATTTTTGTTCATAATTTTTATAAAAATAAACTTATAAATTATGCCGGTGTTTGATGTTTATCAGTTGATTTTCTAACGTAATCTTGCTATACTTTTGTACTTTCTATTTTTTCTTCCGAATGGATGCATTGTAATCACTCAAATTGAAGTTTCCAATTTTCTGTGAGACGGTAATTAAAAATGGTTTAAAAGGTCCAATATTTTCTTCCTAAATCAGTAAATTTTGTATGCCTTCGAAACAAGTGAAAATATTTCAGTTGCGAAGCGGTAAAACGGTTCAAGTCGATTTTAGCTTTTGGTCAGTTTTCAATGAATATCTCGAAATGTAAGGCAAATAATAAAATTTTCGTTATAACCTTGTTTGTAGAGCGAATTGAGATCTATGAAAAAGCTCATTATGAAAATTTCGCTATCTCCCTTAGATTCGGAGATATTCCTCAAAAAATCAGTAGAGAGCTAAGTCGACTTGAACCGTTTTACCGCTTCGTTACTGATTTTATTTCATTCTTTTTCATCCTCTCGAAAAAATACGTGTTATTCAATGCGACGTCAATTTGTCCAGTTGGAGACTGCTGCCCAACAAGCAGCAAATAACCGACCTCTTGTCTCGTGTCGAGTTTGTTTCCAGGAGGGTTTTTTATTCGGCGAAACACACGAGGGGTTGAGCGAGGATAACGATGGCCTGATGCCAGCTTCTTGTTTCAACTCCTAGAAACAAATATGAAGGAAAAAACAGGGGAGTAACGAGGCGGAGCATCAGCTGTTGGACTATCTTCGGTGAATCCCCGGAAAAAGAGATATATTCTCCAATCTGACCCGTGGGAACACAATCTTCGCTACTTTTTTTCTACTCTCTATCTCTCTTTCTCTCTTTGAAAAATTGAAAATACATATTTATTTTATTTTCGGGGATAATAGATTATTTTTCCTACGGGTAAAGTTTGTTGAATTCTGAATAACAGAATCAGATCAAACCACTCAGACCCTAACATTTGTAACAAAGAAATTCCAATTTCCACTCATGCCTCTGTGTATATAAAAATAATGAAGGGGGAACTCGAGTATGAGAGAGAGAGCGGGGGGTACGAGACTGTATTCATACGATTATCGGGGCTTACACATCCAGCATAACAAGGGGAAGATATTGTGTGTATCCCAATACAAATCGTGACATATCCGGATCGGTCAGTTTCCCATAAGCCACGTATAATTCGGCGAGAGGGCGGGGTTTGAGGGGATGTGTAACCCTCTCGTTATTTGGCGTGAACCCTTCTCTTCATGCTGAGATGTTCATCAGCATTATTTTCGGACATTTACGTCTTTATTTTGTAAAGCATAGAATCGGAAAAATTTACTGTGCCCTTTTTGGCGAGGAACTCTATAAATAATTGAAATAATTGATGACATGATGATGATGATGATGATGATATACTGTTGGAAATATTTTGAATTTTTAATTGAAGCCGCATTTAAATTCAGAGAAAATTTATCCTAGAACGATCCGTGAATGGTCCCACTTTACTATAAGCCCAGAAAAAAGATCAGCAGCAAACAATCAATGGTCCAGATCAATCGCCAACGAATCGAAAATTCAAGAAATTGATACGTGCTCCGTTGGATGCCCGAGTTCTTCCTAGACGATTGTTGTTTCCTCTCATCAAAGGAGCAACGGTACATTCACCACGATGGCAGTGTAAGAGTACCACACAATTTCCACCCCCTTTCGCCTTCATGACACGGGACGCGCGTATCAGTAATGTAACCAATCACCGAGTACGAATGCAGTCCAACGAAGCGAGCGGGAAAACGTTCCTATATAGTTATGGGGTTGACGGGGGCACGAAAGCGTCCGGGTAACGAGGAGTTTAATGACAGCGTTGACGCAGAGACCCGGCAACCGAGCACCAGTTATATATACTGCGGTTTTACTGCCTCTGTTTTGATGTTAAACTCGAATAAATTTGACAAATTCGTTGGACATTTGTTGAAAGAGAGCGCGTAATGTTGTAGTTGTTGGAGAAAGAATGGGGAAACTACAAATTAGAAGAAAAGATAATTGTATATTTACGGGTGAGGGTGACTGGCCAGTGCCTAAGTTTGCACGTGCAACGGGTTTATAGTTTAAATGAAAGGGGATACACGCGACTAACGAATGACGCAAACACCCGCCACGAGGACTTGACAAGAGGATGCGCGCTCGCGCATGTCGTTAGTGTCAACGGGGGGTATCATCAAATTTGTGTTTGTTTCGAATATTCTGTATGTTGAGTAATAAACAATTGGCTGGGTGAGTTCCATTACAAAGGATTTTTTATCGATATGAACCATTAGCATTGTATCAATAGGCCGCACGGAGAGAAAAGTTGGATAAAAATTATCGAGAAAATTATGGAAAATTTTTCTCGAACTTTTTTCTCCGTGTGATGAATTTTATTAAGGAGAGACTACTATGAGTTTTAAAAGTCGCGGGTTATAGGGGAGGGTAGGGAAAAACGGACCGGGCGGGCAAAACAGACCCCTAGGGCGAAACTGACCACTGACAGAAAATTGGTAATTTTTGTTTTTTTTGTCTCAAACCAGGAACACTGAATGTATTGAATTAAAAGTGAGTTTCTTGGATCGCAGCCGTCACTGTGGGTTTTATAGACAAGAAGGGTCGTTGAACCGCAATTTGATCAGATTTACTAATCACCGAGGAGCTAATAACTCCAAGATCGAGTGACACCATGACTGCAGACTACAGTCGATTTCACCTGACGACATCAGTGATTTCAATGACTGCATTGAATTCACGATTTCATCGACTCTGTTCGACTCAAATCAATGATTTCTATGTAATTGAAATCACTGAAAACTCAATGACCCGAAATTGAAAGAATAATCGAGATCAAATAATCATTTATCAAAACGATTGATTTTGTTATCATAAAACATTTAACGAACGCTTACAGATTATTATTATTCCTAATACACGAATGAATACTAGAAGTACTTTTTTACTACTCTCAAAATTTTTTGATCAACTTTCAAGTGCCCTTCATCATCTAACGTTGGAGGTGAAATTGTTTTTCGATATTGGTTGATATCAACATAGCCCTGAGACGTCATTGGCTGCGACAGTAACGTATCTGAATTTGTCTTTAAAATGTACCAACACAAAACACATATGAACCTGAAAATTCTCGAACCAAAAATTTTAGAACGAGTGTAGAGCGTGGTGTATTTTCGGTCGGGGGATTCCCTCGTGATTTCATGGATTTCATTCACTGCAAATGATGTCATTGTGACTTCAAGAAATGACTCCATGAATGGGAACCACGAGATTTCTATGATTTCACTGATGTCAGCGATTTCAGTGATTTCATGGGTGACTCCAAATTGATTTCACCAGCAAGTGACACCATTATTTCAGGAGTTACTAGCCCCTCGCTGATCACCTCAAACCACGAAAATTATCAATTTTCTGTCAGTGGTCCGTTTTGCCCTACCCTCCCCTATTACAGTAAAAAATCAATTTCTCTTTGTTACAATTACTGTAATCAAAAGATTACAGTCCATAAAAACATATACATAGACATCATATTACATTACTTCGTAAGCCAAATAGAGGCTTCAAAAATACACTGGATGTTTCACACTGGATGTTTTAAAAGTGGATTCAGCTAAATCAACATTACGAATATTACTGATTCCATGTGCATTCTACATTATGAGGTATGACACGATGAAATCAGAGAGTGTTACATGTATTTCATCGGTACTGGTCAGCCGTAGATGAGGACAACTTACTTCTTCTTCTTTTTTCAAAGGAAAAGCTATGAGAATGACGTCTCGGTGCTGTTTGCGTTGCATCTTGGGATGAACAGGCATATGGCACCTCAGGAGCGCTCGTGGTATACGCTGCGGGGTAGAAGGGTGTTTCTCTGCCCTCGACCGCATCTTTGATCCACGATTTGTAATAAGGAACACTGGCAAATGCACTTGGTCTTGAACCATCACAGTCGATTGACCCGTGCGAAATGACACCAACAAGTTCATAGTCCACTACGAAAGGACCACCGCTGTCACCCTGCACCAATAATATTTCACTGAAAACGATCTATCGGATCGTTCAATCAAGTGGGCAACTCAGTTGAAAAGAAAAATAAAATTGACCAAATAAATCATTCATATTACAAATTATTTTTCTCATCAAATTAGAAGTGTTAGGGTGTACTTTTCCGGTCTCAATAACAATAATTAAAGAAAATTTTCATAGGTACTGCAGGACATGTGATTGCAGTGGTAACAGTCGAATTTTGATCGGGCAACGTCGCACGCTTTGATAAGTAGTGGGATTGTAACAGTGAGATGAATGTTTGTGTGTGGTATACGTGTCCCATATGCTTCCTGCACTGAATTATCGTCACCGGCTTTACCGGCCTCGATCAGCTGTTGTGCGGTGTTGTCGCGTTGCACGACTTGTAATGGCGGTCAATTTTTTTTAGAGGAATTCGAAAATCAATCGGCCCGGTCCCTGATTTTCAGTCATTAATTTCTCACCAGGATGCCCCGATGGAAGGATTAAGATTATTACTAACGTGTGGCTCAAATATGAACTTAGCATATGAGACAATATCACAATTATGGTGAATAATGTGGGTTGTGGCTAAACATTCTTAATCACGCAGTACTTACGGAACAACCATCAGTACCGGGTTTGGGTTTCGCACATATTTCATCCGGAGTGAATGCGGAAAACGGGAAAACGAATGTGCAGGCGGTCACAGTGTAGTAGTCTACTATTAATCCTTGCAGTGTGCGAGAATTAGGACCGTTCCGAAGAAAGCTTCCCCAACCATAAATAAAACCTTGAGATTTCATTGGTGGTAATTCTTCTGCGAGCTCAATTGGTCGTTGATTTTGCTTCTTGGGTATCTCCTCCTCAAGCTAAAAATTTTCGTCCAATGGCAATAATTTATCATCCAGTAAGAGAAAAACTAGCTGAAGTAACAAAAATAATTTCTTAGGCTAAAGAATACCATTCTATGCTAGTCTCATATATTGAATCTATTCGTAACAGGTTGCAGAGTACGGACCGGTGATCATTTGTAGAGGAGCGCGATACTGAATACAACTTGAACCTTTTTTTTCAAAATCCCTCCATATTATAAAAATTCAGATCGACTTCTGGTGATTACAATTTGGTACTCGAAATTAAGATTCCAAAATTAAGAGTTACAAGAGTTAAAAGAAGGGTCATGAGGTTCAGAATAAGGGTCATGAGGGTCATATGGGAATCATATGGGGGTCACATGTGGGTTATATGGGGGTTGGCGAGCGGAGCGAGCGGAAGGCGTAGCCCCCTACAATGAGATGATATTTTCGACAAGGAAGGTCTAAAATATGACAATGATTTCTTTCATTTAAGGTTTTAAATTGTATGAACTCTGTATTCATTCAATGCGAAATCCCTTATTCATTATTCACTTGGTCAATGCATTTAGTATTTTTAGTAATATCTCATTTCCTGAAACGAAAAAAAAGATTTTGTGAGTCATGAATTTCTCATTTCATCATGAGTTATTCATATTTAAGTCATGAGTACTGGCGCATTCTACGGAATATTTGTCCCAAGCAATTTTTCCTCAAGAAGTAACATATTCCGCTCAGGGTGAAATTAATTGCAATATTTGATCGTAATTTTCTTGAAAGAAACTCACTTTGATAACCGCAATATCTCCTCTGTTGTTGGAGTCATCAAAGAGATCACCATGGTAACTTGGGTGAAGATAAATTTCCTCTATTTCATAAATTTTGGAATTGGAGTTATAAATTCCCTCGCCTGCCACAATAACGAGGTTATCGAGGTCGTCCATGTCCAGGGGTACCGTAGTACCCTCGCTGATGCAGTGAGCTGCAGTAAGAATGTGCCTATTGCTAATGATACTACCACCGCACGTGTGCCCTCTGTTCGATTCGCCCTGTCTATAGTCACGAATCATCACCATGTAGGGAGCACCTTCGATAGGCACGCGCGATCCACCATTAATTTTCAATGGAGGCTTCGCTTTGACACCTGAAAAATCAGTTTTCAAATTTAGCACTCCGTTGGTCGCTCTATGAGCGCCGCGCCGCACTTTTTTCGATTATAAAATTACACTGCAGTAAAGCCTCAGAAAATTTTTAAAAAATTTGACATCTCATTATGAAGTATCTAGAAGCCCTATCAATGAAAATATATCCGCCAAAAATATCATAAATAGTTGGATTTTCAAATTTTTATTCCGAAACTCCGGACCGTGTACCCCACGCAGAGAAATGTTCAGTAAAAATTACGGAACTCACAATTTACTCACCAATTACGGAATCTTCTCAGAAAATTTGAATGACGATATCGTAATTTTTCCCATAAGAAATGCGGATAAAAATTACTGAACGCTCTGGAAAAATTCCGTGACTGTTCCGTAAAATTTCCTACAACCACATTTCGCTCCGGAATTACAGAAAAGATGCGTAATTTTTATTGAATATTTCTCTCCGTGCGTGTATAAGGCAAATTTTCAGAAAAATACTTTGTTAACGAATCGTGGTAATAGTTAAAAAGTCTGGTTTGGTTCGACTAAACCGTTCTATCAGTGTACCGGTGAGAAGTATCTGGGACAAGTACCAAGTAACAGTCACAAGATGGTACTTCCGAAAAGTATCAAATGAATTTATGACCAATACCCAGCTACTTCTCACCAGTAGATGTACCCAAGGATCCACGCGGTACTCGTGACAAGTATTTTTCGAACTTTTCACAAGTGAAATTCCCCCGAGTAACGTTCGGTACTGATGAAAGGTACTTTTCTTTGGGTGCTGAAAATGAAATTATATATATAGATATATATTTTCAATTTAAATTCTGTTTCTAATTGGACTGATTTATATTCTGGGACTTACCATTATTCAAGATGGTTGCAAGAGCCAAAATGATGGGAGGCAACTTCATATTTCGCCAAGAAGTACTCCAATGTTGGAATAATGTGCTGTAGTGCTGTTATTCAGATAATTCTATCTTTTAAAGGTGTTTCTTATCAATATTAATTGTGTGTTCACTAATTCACTGAGAATGTGTTTACGTAAATTTATTCAAAATTGATATGGAATTCCTTTTCATAATTTA
The DNA here is from genome assembly GCF_001412515.2 of Diachasma alloeum. Taxonomy (NCBI): domain Eukaryota; kingdom Metazoa; phylum Arthropoda; class Insecta; order Hymenoptera; family Braconidae; genus Diachasma; species Diachasma alloeum. The sequence continues at coordinate 2,161,340 of NW_021680345.1, forward strand.
CAATCTTTCGTAATCATATTAAATGTAATCTAGAGTTTTTCGCGTTTTTATCAGTATTTCTTCAAATCACTGAAGCAGAACAGTGGAAAAAGGTCAAAGTGAGGACGTTAATTAGATAATTGAAAAACAGATTCAAAATTCTTCAGGAATAGAGCGATGGAAAGGTGCCGTCACTATCACTCGACCATGGCCAACTGAGTGACTACCTGTTTATTCAATCAAATGAAGTTTAGGAAATTTTAGGAATACAGCTCAACAGTCCAATGAATGGAGTGGAAATGATTAGAACACATGTTTTAAATTCCATTTGAACCAAGATAATTGTGTTTGCTGAAGTTTTGTGTGTGGAAGTTCCGAGTTCAAGTCCCGGATACGGTCGGATTTCGATATTCAAGGCTTTGGTAAGTAAAACTCTAGTGGAAGTGAAACTAATATTATACACGGAGAGAAATGTTCAGTAAAAATTACGGAACTCACAATTCGCTCACCGATTACGGAATCGACTTAGAAAATATAAGTGACGGTACAATAATTTTTCACATGAGATTCTCTGGAAAAATTCCGTGACAGTTCCGTAAAATTTCCTACAACCACATTTCGCTCCGGAATTGTGGATAAAACATTCTTTAATTATTAATTGAAAGGCGAAAAAAAGTAGATTTCGGTGTGAAATGATGTGAAAAAGAAGTACAAAGCAACCGATCATAATTTTATGGGATGATAATGCTATATCATAGTGAATCATAAAATGTTCAATACCCTAGTAGAAATTTCATTTCGCAGAAACGTCGCGGCGTAGCTTGGCGCGCGACATTGCCTTCCGCGGCGAAGTACCTGACAAAGGTACGCAGCAGCATCGCTGAGACAGGGCTGCGCGGGATTTATGTGGGATGGACCTCAAATGCCGTCAATTAACCCCTCGCGTACGGGGCCTTTCTGTTACAAAGCCTGCCGTGCGCTTAATATCACTAAGATTCGATAAATTCTGATGCATAAAAGATTATAAAACGCATTAGAAATTCAAACTACACTATCCAGCTTTCGAATGGCGTTGGCGAAATTGGATTATCTGTCACAGGTTTGGAATTATCCAGTTTTGAACAGAATCAAGCGTTTTTGCTTGGGTCCATATACGTCCTTGAGGGGTTAACTATTCACAAACTTCAGATTATGCGTATTAATTCAAATCAATTATTGAAGGATTAACGACTTGTCAGTGAATAATAATCGCTCGCAGCTAATCGATGATTATTATTATCTATAAAATAAAAAATGGGAGCGCAACGCGTTAGTGTCGCATAGGGCAATGCTCGATTTACACGAAATTTCCGTGTTGTTGTTATGAAATAATCACTCAATTTCTTAAATATCCAAGAAAAATATTAAAGGTTGAGGCTGGAGACCGTAGGGTGATGGCCAATCTCAAGCATTGAAATGAACATGAAATATTAAAGGTGGTAGAAAACCAAGCAGTAATTTTTTCGAAGTCTCAATTGATCTGGAAATCAGCTGAATGTCATGTTCAATTTTGGCAGAGAGTTTAAAATCCAAGTCTGTTATTGAAACTCCATTAAAAATTCCATTTGAGTCACATTAAATTCAAATTCACTTATGCAACTGCCACTTAAATTTCAAAAACTTTCCTTGTGGAAGTTGAGGAAAATGGATTCATTTGACTGGGATGAGTAATAATTCAGCTCAATCAATATTATGAATATTACTGAATATATTTGCATTCTATATTATGAGGTACAACACCATGAAATCGGAAAGAGTGCTACATGTATTTCATGGGTACTGGTGTGGTGATACGTGGGGACACTCGATTTCTTCTTCTTTTTTCAAAGGGTAATCTATAACGTCTTCGTTCTGTTTGCGTCGGATTTTGGGGTGAGCAGTCATATGGAACCCCAGGAGTGCTCGTGGTATCCGCTGTGGGATAAACTGGTTTTATTTTGCCCTTGACTGCATCTTCGATCCATGATTTGTAATAAGGAATACTGGCCAATGCACTTGGTTTTGAACCATCACAGCTTCTTATCCCGTGCGAAATGATCCCAAGAAGTTTATGGTTTACTACGAACGGGCCACCGCTGTCACCCTGCACCAATAATATTTCATTAAAAACGATCTATTGGATCCATATACGATGTCACTCGCGTTTAATTATGCAGTACTTACGGAACAAGAATCAGTACCGGGTCTGGGTTTCACACATATTTCGTCCGGAGTGAATGCAGAAAATGGGAACGCATATGCGCAGGCGGCAACACTGTAGTACTCCAGCGTTAACCCTTGCAAGCTGCGAGAATGAGGACCGTTCCAAAAACCGCTTCCCCAACCAGTAATCAAACCTCGAGATTTCGTTGCTGGCAGTTGTTCTGCTAGTTCAATTGATTGTTGGTTTGAGGTGAATGGTATCTCCTCCGCAAGCTAAAAATTTTGGTTCGATGGTCATAATTTATCCTTCAGTGAGAGAAAAACCTAGCTAATGCCACAAAAATAATTTCTTGAGCTAAAAAATAGCATTCTGTGTTATTCTCATATATTTCATCAATTCATCATAGATTGCAGAGTAAAAACCAATGCTCAGTTGTAGAACAGTACGATACTGACTGCAACTTGAAAATTTTCTTTCAAAATATGACATAATATTCTCGAAACGCCAAGGAGGGTCTAAAATAAGAGGGGGATTTCAGTCATTTGAATTCATTTCGATTGATAGTAAGAAATGGTTGTGTTTCACAAATACAATCATTCAATGCGGAGTCGCTTATGCTGTATTCACTTAGTCAAAGCATTTACTAGTTTTCATAATATTCTCATCTCCTAACACGAAAAAAAACAATTTTATGAGTCATACATTTTTCACTTCATCTTGAGGTATTCATATTCAAGCCATGAATACCTCACAGAATTCGTACATTGCTTGGCTCATTCTACGGAATATTTGTCCCAAGCAGTTTTTCTTTAAAAAGTAACATTCGGTTAAGAGCGAAATTATTTTTGTGATTTGAGGCTATTTTTTCTCTCAATGTTTTCCTATATTTGATCGTGCCTTTCTTGAAACAAACTCACTTTGATAACCGCGACATCGCCGCGGTCCTTGGATAAATCAGGGAGATCACCGTGGAAATTTGGGTGAAGATAAATTTCGTCTACTTCATAGAATTTGTCATTGTCGCCGTAAATTTCCTCACCTGCCACAACAATGAGGTTATCGAGCTCGTCTATGTCTCCGGGTTCTATGTACCCCTCACTGATGCAATGAGCTGCAGTAAGAATGTGCCTACTGCCAATGATGGTACCGCCACATATGTGCCCTCTGTTTGAAGTGCCGGCTCTATAGTCACGAAGCATCACGATGTATGGAGCATTCTCGATATTTACTCGCGATCCACCAACAATTCTTGGTACACGACTCCTCGCATTGACACCTGAGAAATCCAGTTTTCAATTTTAAAGAAATCGCACTGCGAGAAATATCGACATAATATTACAATAGTATATTATGTCATTAGGCGATCGCCTTCGGCTCGGATTATAAAGCCACATTCGCCAGATAATGCCTTTATCGCCGTGGGATATACGCTATTTTATGTCGTTGGGCCCGATAAACCGCGATCTAACCGAGCTAGGCGAGGTAGACATAAAACTAATTTCTTGCGTCAAATGTCTCATCTATCAAATATCTCTTCGCATTGACACCTGAAAATTGAGTTTTCATTTTTAATGGGATACGTCGGTGAAATTTAAGTCTTCACTGGGCCTTGGGACCCATTGAACAGCGTGTGATATATGACGGAATATGGGAATAGAATCCAAGTGGGAAAAGCTTAGAAAATTGATGCTCAAGCATTCTTATAGAAAAAATCTCAAGAGAAAAATTCAAACAGAAATTTGCAATCTATTGACTTTTTTTATCGAATATCCAATAGAATCAGTGCACAAAACAAATAGAATTTTTCATTAGAATTCCGATTGAAATTCTATAGAATTCCTATAGAATTCCAGTAGAATTTTCTAGCGAATTCCCGATCGATTGTTGCCCGTATAACGGCGAAAATCTTCATTATTTCCTGGTGTTACTTTCAAAATGCTCCTTGCGCCGTAGTTTTTTTACGATTTTACCTTTTTTTAATGCTCATTCCACTCCAAAGATTAAAGTTGAGCATCCATTTTAATTTATACGCAATAGATCATGAATAAATGAATTTTTCAATTTCATACATTTTTCGCACCTCTAGAGTAGAGTAAAATTTATAATTCATTTATTCATGATCTATTACGAATAAAGTAAAACCGAAGCTTCACTTTATTCTTTTAAGTGTAACGAACATTTAAAAAAAAAGCTAAAATCGAATTAAAACTGCGGCGCAAGGAGCATTTTGAAAGCAAAACCAGGAAAAAATGAAGTTTTTATATTTTACGGGGTAAAATCGATCGGGTCTGCGATTTTCTCTAGTTATTCTCATATTCCGTCATATATCACAAACTGTTCAATGGGACCGAAGGCCCAGTGAAGACTTAAATTTCACCGACGTATCCCTTTAAACAAATCACACTAAAAAAATCAGTTTTGATCAGTAGAAAAAGTACTCGTATCCAGTGCCGAAGGGTTTCTGGGAAAACGGCATATTTTGTACTTCCTCGAAGTCACAAAAGAACTGGATGCCAGTAGCATGCGTCAAGCACCTGGGTACTTGTGAGAAGTACCTGATTCAAGTACCCAGTAATAAAGTTATAAGTTGGTACTTCCGAAAAGTAGCAAAATTATTTGTGACCATTAACCAGGCACTTCTGACCAGTACTTTTTCTACACAATCTGCAGATGTTGTACTTCACCGAAAGATCCAAAAGGTACTCAGGACAAGTCTTTTTCGAACTTTCCACAAGTAAACTTCCCCCGAGTACCGTTTGGTACTGATGAGAATTACTTTTTTTGATGATGAAATTAAAAAGAATGTTTTTTTCGATTCAAATCAATTTTCTAATTGGAGTTATTTATTGTGGGACTTACCATTATTCAAGATGGCCGCAAGAGCCAAAATGGAGAGAGACAATTTCATTTTCCGGCAAGAAGTACTTCAACGTTGGAATAATGTGCTGGTATGATATTATCATACGGATAATTCCAACTTTTAAAGGCGTTTCTTATCATTATAGATTGTGCATTCATTACTTTACAATCTTTCGTAATTATCTAGTAAATTAATACATAATCAGTCTTCGCATTTTTATAGCTACTTTATCGAATCGCCGAAGCGGACCAGTGGAAATAGGTCAAAGTGGGGTCTTTAATTCGATAATTGAAGGAGGGAATCGAAATTCTTCAGGGATAGGGCGATGGCAAGGCTCCTTCATCATCATTCGATCGCGGCGAAATGGCTGACTACCTCCATTGATTCAATTAAATTTATTTTAGGAATACAGCTCAACAATCGAATGAATGGACTGGAAATGATTTGAACACATGTTTTAAATTTCATTTGAACCAGATAATTGTGTTTGTTCTAGTTTTGTGTGTGGAAGTTCCGATTGCGATGCTCAAGGCTTCGATAAGTAAAACACTAGAGGAAATGAAATGGTACATTACATCCCCGAGCCTTGGAAAACAGATCACCGTCCTCCACGTGGGGGACGGTGATTTGTTTTCCAAGGTTCGGGCATGTAATGTACTATTTTCTGTCGAGGGACGCTGGGCGCCACAAAATTGGCGTTTTTCAGGTCCCGTGACACGAAAATCATATTTCTGATCTATAATAGTATATTGTGTTACTAGTGCGCAAAGTTTCGCTTTTTCACACGCACATTCCATTTTTTGTAATACACGAGTCGAATATCGAGATCTGTCGGAGGACTGATTAGGACTTACCAGGTCAACCTGGATCTGCAGAAATTTTGAAAGGCCTGTCCTGTGTCTGAAGGTCCTATCAGTGCAGTGGTGGTAAAGTTTTTTTGTCATTCCGGCCGTAGCTTCCAAATAATAAAATAAATGTACAAATAAAATAAAATGTACAAATCCGGTAATTAAATTCTATAAAAATTTCCAAAAAGTGTACCGGACATTCCGGAAAAAAATAGTAACACTATTTTAAATTTATTAAATTTATATAATTATTTTGAATTTAAACACACCGCCAAAAAAATTACAGAATTTTCTTTGACCATAAAAATAGTATATTTCATCATTAGGCCGAAAAAAACTTTTCTGGCGAATATGAAGTTTGCAGCACGAGCCGAAGGCGATCATATTCGTCAGAACAGTTTTTTTTGGCCGTATGACGAACAATATTTTTCGTCACGACGGCCGTAGGCAGAGATTGAAACGTCCGTGAAACGCTTCCTTACGGCCGGAATGACAAAAAAACATTTACCGACACTGGTTAAACATCCTTAAATTTCAAAAAATTTCCTTGACGAAGTTGTGGAGGATGTACTCATTTGACTGGGACGAGTAATAATTCAGCTCAATCAATATTAGGAATATCCCTGAATTTATTAGCATTCTATATTATAAGGTATGACACTATGAGATCGGAAAGAGGTAGTGTTACATGTACATCGGTACTGGTGTGGGCGCAGGCAACTTATTTCTTCTTCTTTTTTCAAAGGCAAACCTATGACGTCTTCCTTCTGTGTTTGCCGCATTTTGGGGTGGGCAGAGATATGGATATGGCGACTCAGAAGAGCTCTCGGTATTGACGGGAGGGTAGATTGGTTTTACGTTTCCCTTCATCACATCTTCGATCCATGATTTGTAATAAGGAACACTGGCGAATGCATTTGGTCTTGCACCATCACAGCCTGTAGACCCGTGCGAAATGACCCCAGCGAGTTTATGGTTTATCACGAAAGGACCACCGCTGTCACCCTGCACAGTAATTTTTCATTGAAAACGATCTACTGGATCCATATACAAAGTCATTCGCGTTTGATCTCGCAGTACTTACGGAACAAGAATCACTGTTGTGTGCGCTTTTCGCGCATAGTTCATCCTTAGTGAATGGGACAAATGGGAAAACGTATGCGCAGGCGGCAACACTATAGTATTCTAGTTTTAATCCTTGCAATGTGCGAGAATAAGGACTGTTCCGAGAAGTGCGTCCCCAGCCATAAATCAAACCTTGAGCTTTCGCTTCTGGCTCATGTTCTGCTAGTTCAATTGATTGTTGTCTTGAGTTGAAGATTATCTCCTCTGCAAGCTAAAAATTTTTGTTCGGTGGTAATAATTATTATGGTAATAATTATAGTAATAATTTATCCTTCAGTGAGAGAAAAATATAGCTAATGCAACAGAAATAATTTCTTGAGCTAAAGAATAGTAGTCTATGCGGTTCTCATATATTCAATTAATTCATGATAGGTTGCAAAGTATCCTGTATTATCCCCGGGCTATTTTACTCGGTGGAATCTAGGGAAAACAAGCCGGAGGAAAAAACAGCTCTGGAAAAAAAACCGAAATCGCATGGGTTTTAACACATGATCGGTGGGTCGACTATTTTTAACAGTATTTTCATCTCCTGAAAAACAACGATAAACAACGATTTTGCGAGTCATAACTTTCTCAGTTCATCATGAGGCATTCATTTTTAACTGATAAATACCTCACGGAATTCGTACATTGCCAGTCTCATTCTATGGAATTATTGTCCCAAGCAGTTTTTCTTCAAGAGATAACATTCCGCTCAGAGTGGAATTAGTTTTGTGATTTGAAATGTTCAGTAAAAATTACGAAACTCACAATTTGCTCACCGAATACGGAATCGACTCCGAAAATTTAAGTGACTGTATCGTAATTTTTCACAGGACATTTAGATAAAAATTACGGAACGCTCTGGAAAAATTGCGTGACAGTTCCGTGAAATTTTCTACACCCACATTTTGCTCAGGAATTACGGAAAAGATACGTATTTTTTATTGAATATTCCTCTCCGTGTAAACTCACTTTGATAATCGCAATATCTCCTCTGTCCTTGGACGTATCAGAGAGATCACCATGAAATGTTGTAGGATGATAAATTTCCTCCACTTCATAGAGTGAGGCATCGTAGCCATAAATTTCCTCGCCTGCCACAATAACGAGGTTATCGAGCTCGTCCAGGTCCAGGGGTTCCCCATCACCCTCGTTGATGCAGTGAGCTGCAGTAAGAATGTACCTATTGCTAATAATACTACCACCGCATATGTGTCCATCGATTGAATCGCCCGCTCTATAATCACGAAGCATCACGGTGTATGGAGCGTTCTCGATTTCTACTCGCCCTCCAGCAACAATTCTCGGTACGCGTCTCGCATTGACACCTGAGAAATACAGTTTTCAATTTTAAAGGAATCATACTGAGAGAAATATCGACGTAATATCGCAAAACGAATTTCGTGCGTCAAATACCTCAATTCTTAAGGATAAAATGCTTGGGATAATTCCCCATGAGTCAGACCGTCTAAGAATCCTGTGAAATATTTATCACTTGAACCCAAATACTTGCGCGATAAAGTGACAACTTCTTGCCTCCAGAAATCCTTTATTTCGTGTCAAAAGATGAGAAAATTACTGAAAATTCTAAAAGATTCCATTCAGTAAATCATGGATCAGGGACTTTCACATTGAATGAATACAGAATTTATACAGTGGAGAACCTTCAGATATTTCTAAGATATATCCGTCAATTGCTGTCAATCGCAATGAGTTTGCAGAAAATCAATAACATGTTTTTCTTCTCTCCAACTTACTTCATCTCTTTAGGAATATTATCTAATTTTCAGAAAAAAAAAAATTATTTTTTCATTCAGTATCATTCTCCTTTTGCCCGAAGAGCACCGATTTCTAGTCTCAAATCTACCATGAATTGATCGAGTATACATGCGATGTTTTCCAATCAAGAAATTATTTTTGTCACATTACGTCCATTTTTCTGTCAGTGCAGAAATCGAAATTATATATGTATTTTTTTCGATTCAAGTTAAGTGTTTCCCTAGAGTAATTTATTGTGCTACTTACCATTATTCAAGATGGCCGCAATGGCCAAAATAACGAGAGACAACTCCATTTTCCGACAAGAAGTACTCCAATGTTGGTATAATGTGATGGAGTGATGCTATCGTTCCAATAATTCAAACTTTTAAAGGTGTTTCTTATCGTCAATAATTATGGGTTCATTGATACATTGAAAGCGGAAATCTATATGAAATTCTGCCTCATAATGTACCAAGTAATTTACCAAGTGACCATGTAATAAATTTAATTTTAAGTTTTCCGCATTTGTGTTGATATTTTATCGGACCATCCAAGCAGACCATTAGAACTAGGTCATACTAAGGTCGTCAATTCGATAATTGGAAGGTGAATTCAATATTTTTCAGAGAGCTATGGAAAGGATGTCTTATCATCATTCGATCGTGGCTTATTGACCGATTACCTATTCATTCAATTAAATGGATTCTCGGAATACAGCTGAGCAGGCCAATGAATGGAGTGGAAATGATTAGAACACATGCTTCAACTTTCATTTGAACTGAGATAATTGTAATTGCTCACGTTTTGTGTGTGAAAGATTCGAGTTCAAGCCGGATACGGTCGGAATTCGACCTCCAAGGCTTTAATAAGTGAAACTAGTAAAAATTAATGTCATATTATAGTAATGGATTGATGTATAATTAGGACTGGGGAGACCGGGGCATAGTGGGGTACATAAAAAAGGCCAAAATTGACAAATTCAAGGGGTTGACGAGGGGTCGATCAGGGATAAAAAAAGTCAAAAAAAGCTAAAAGAACTCGAATAATACTAAGGAAAAGTTAAAAAAAAAGAAAGAACTCTGGAAATTCTTTCAATTCTTTCAAACACCGGAATGAGCCATCCTATTGGATATTGTGATCAAAACCCTACCGATTTCAGAGTTTTTCGGTCGTTTTTTGGAGATTCGAAGGCGAAAAACGAAGAAACAACATTTATAATTATTTTAATGTTTTTGGACACTACCCCACTGTGCCCCCAACTGTAATAACGTTGGAGACCCGAGTTAATAATTTTAGAATAGTGATTGCTAAAAAGCAATATAAGTCTGATGGAACCTCTGACACCCGCCACTTTGTCTTAGCTACCCGGCTTTGCCCCGGTCTCCCCTATGGTATTACTGGTGTGTAAAGTTTCACTTTTTCACACTCATGGGTAATACATCCGTTTGGGTATATTCGCCAGAAAACTTTCCTGGCGAATATGCATGCGGAACTCGCCTTCGGCTCGTCCTGCATCAACCACATGTTCACGCGCGCTAATTTCAGACAAAACCCCAATTGTGTGGATTACTCTGGAAATTTTGCAAAGTTCATTCAATTTTCTAGAAAGTGTCGAATTTTCTTGAATTTTCTATAATGGCGGAGAATTTTTTCGAATTTAAAAGAAGACCGCCGAATTTTCCCGAATTTTATACAAGTCTGAAGTTCTTAGATTTTTCCAGAAAACTGATCAAAATGCTCAGATTTTTTAGTCAAAAAGAGGTTTCAGAAGATGTTGAAGATGAAAGCAAATGTGTCATAACGAAAGAAAATTATTTGCCTAATGACTCTTTCAGGAAATTTTGAATTAGCCCCGAAATTCAATCATTAGGCAAATTAATTGGTCTATCGTTGAGCAATATTCCATCATCTTTTAGGCTTTTATAATTATCCAGAAAGTTCTAGACATTTCTAGAACTTCCGTTAATATGATTACTATCCAGTTCAAAAGTAGAAGACCCTGAGGTTAAACACACATAACTGCGATAAAAAAAATTGTAGAAATATGAAACAAACTTTAATCGGTGAATTGATTACTTTTAATTGGTGATTGATACTATACGGGGTCTTATCTCTTTAAATCCATTAATGTTAATGATATTATAAGGTAAAGGTGAAAGAACGCTTGATTTTAGGGGGCCGGGAAAGTCAATGAACTTTTCCGTCTTCTTATAGTTTCAAAATTGATGGAAAAACGATGTCGATTTTTTGGTGATTGTTACAATATGCAAAAGTATATTTGGGAAGGAAAAATTTTTTAAATTGAAAAATCATTGATTTTTTAGGCGAAACTGTCATGCGCGGTGATCTCCGAATTTTACAATGGTATCCGTCCGGAAAAAATCTCACTATACAAGATGTCCCCATCTTGCCATGGAGCGAGAAGGGAGATTGTGGCCGTAGATGCTTGCATATGTGAGCATCAAATGTACTGAAAAGAAAAAAGAAAGAAAAAGAATTGAACAATTGTAAAAAGTAAATATTCGCCCCTGAAATCAGTAGTAACAAGCAAAAGAAAAAAAGGGCGGACCAAAAAAAGTGCTTAGATCAAAAAGGGGAAGGCGAACTTTCCACTTCAAAAAGTAACCTCTTGTGAAAAAAATTAATTTTTTCTTTCACTAATTTTATTAAAAAATCCAAAAACCCGCTGAGCCAACAGTTTTCAGAGTCAAATCAGTTCTAAGTTACACGGAAACGCATCGATTGTGTGAAAAAACATTATCCATAAAATTTTTAACTGAAAAACAAAAATTTGAAGTTCTTTCCCTGAAATTTCGGGAAAGTTGGAAGTTTGAAAAGAACGCAAAATTATTCGGGTCTCATCACTGAATTTTATTTTTTATTGATATTGCGGTACAATCAGAAAGCGAATAATACAAAAGTGAAAACACAATTCCCTGAACAACAGTGAATTACAGATCATGATAAATTAATAAATATAAGAACGTTTCGCCTTCAGAGTCTTTCTCATTATTATAAATTGCAGCTTCGTTGACTTATTTCATTACGTATAGGATGACAAATCAAGGGTTGAGGTGTTTATTATCCACTCGTTTACTAAAGTTCTGAAACAATGTAAACTTACATCCTATGTATTTTGTTTCAGAACAAAAGTAAATGATAATAAATTCATTGGACATTCTATACTAAAAAATAACAAAAAGAGGAATCAGTTCGTCGTTACTATAGTCGTAGGTACGTTGACTTCGTGAACGATTAGTGCCTCGTAGACAACTCATTATGTTCGATTAGCGTAATCTCCCCTGGGCTCGCCCGCGGAGCTTGTTCGTCGTAAGTACTACCCGCGGTAGGAAGTGCGGAATAGTCTACTTCTTTCACTTTGCCCCTGACAGCATCTTCAATCCATAATCTGTGATAAGCGACACTAGAGACGCCGCCAGGAGATGAGCCATCACAGTTTTTAGATCCGTGCGAAACGACCCCAACGATTTTGTCATTTATAACGAAAGGCCCACCGCTGTCACCCTGCACCAATAATATTATATTACAGAAGACGCCCACTACTCTTTGATCCATGCGATTACGGATGAAAAAGTTTGATAGAAAAACTTGGCGAATTCGCGAGACCATTCTGTTGAAATGGTCAATCGAAAATATTCTACAGAAAAAGGCAAAAGAATTCGATTTTTCTATACAATTTATTTCATTAAGATATTTTCTATATAGAATCCCCTCGGCTCAAATTATTCAAGTTTTTTTGTTTGATTTTGTTGATGAGAAGAAAAGAAAAATGAAATGGAAAAAAAACTTGGGAAATTTGAGCCGATGAAATTCTATAGAAAATATCTTGATTCGAGTATATTTTATACTCGAATGGGGGATGAGTGTTTCAACTTGAGGATGATTATTTCATATCAGCCCGGGTTATACCAAGCGCTGTCAAGTGTAATATTGTATAAGGGTCAGACACTAAGTGTGAGAATATAAGGGTCAAAAAGTGAGGGTTAGAAAATGAGAGTCGGACTATTAGATTCAAAAACTGACCGTCCAAATGTAAAGGAAAGGGAATGAGGGTCATATAAGGGCTAAAAGGGAAGATATGATAAATGTATGACTTATATTTAGACCCTCATTGGCTGACATCCAATTTTGTTTCTTTTATATACTGACCCTAATATTTTGACCCTAATATTCTGACCCTCAATTTTTGTGCCGCGAGCCACAAACGAATTATTATTTCGAAATTCATATAACGCGTCTCGAATATTCTATATCGTCGTATTCGAGACAAACATCATTCTATCCTTGTCCCTCACGAAATTTCTGGACAATTCTCGAACCTTCCATAACAAAAGGTGTTTAAACCCGCACGCTCCCGACCAAATAGATCAGCCGAACTTAGTCCGATTCTCAAACTCGATGTAAACACATCTAATGTGATAAATACAACCGACTTAATTCTGCTAAACCACGAGTTATTATTCTACGACATACACCAAACCGCCAAATTTTTTAACCTCCACTTTTTGACCCTTATATTTTGATACTTAGTACCTGACCCTTATATTACACTTAACAGGGCTTTCTACACCCCGGCCTGATACAAAACAATCATCTTCGAATTAAGATACCCATCCTCCAATTGAGTATAAAATATACTCGAATTCGAGTACTAAATAGACTTGATTCAAGTATTTTTTATACTCAATTCAGGTATATTTTTTTCCGTGTGGTCAACATTTTGAAATGGACTTCCGATCTCAAATTTCCGGACATTTCAATGTTGATTTAAGACCGATAATTTCTAAGGTCATGTCATCTTCACTTGATCGTGCAGTACTTACGTCACAGATATCAGTCCCAGTAGTAGTGCCCAATACACACAGTTCATCCAGAGTGAACGGAATGTTCGGCAACGCCATCATACAACCTTCGACATCGTAAACTTCCATCATCAATCCTTGCAATGTTCGAGAAATAGACTTCTTATTGGAAGAAGAAGTTAGTCCCCATCCGAAAACTGTGCCTCGTGCGAACGATGCTGGCGGGTATTCCGCTAGGTCAATTTTCTGTTGATTTGAGTTGAATGCTATTTCTGTCTTCAGCTGAAAATCAGAATGATGAGTGAATTTATTGTCCTTTGGGTCTAACATTCCATTACAAATTCCTTGAAAAATACTCACCTTGATAACCGCAATATCTGAACTGTCTTTAGTAGCATCGTAAAAACTGCGATTGGTCTTCGGATGAAGATAAATTTTCTCGAGCTGATAGCTTGTGGTTGGGGTATGATAAGAATTTTTACCCGCCACAACAATAAGGAATCTGGGGTGGTTCATGTCATCAGGATTCGTTTCGTTATACCTCAGGCAATGGGCTGCAGTAAGAATGTGCCTATTGCTAATGATCGTGCCGCCGCATATGTGCCCATTCTTCGCGTCACCGTATAGATAATTACGAATCATCACCGTGAATGGTGCCTCAGTGATATCAACTCGCTTTCCCTTGACGATTTTGGATGGAGGCTTTCCATTGACTCCTGAGAAATCGAATTTTTAATGAAAAAAATGTTCATTTTTTGGTTCAATTCAAGTCAACTTTAGTCAAGTTTATTTGGCGTTGAAACTTGATTTAATTTATCATGAAACTCACCACCGTTAAGAATGGCGGCGAGAGTTAGAATGATGAGAGGCAATCGCATTGTTTCGGCAGCTCTACAAGACGGCTTGATGTGCTTGAAAGATCCACTGATGGAGTAATCTAGGGATTTGTAGGATTTTTCCTTTTATATTCACACAGTTGAACTCAAAACTGTCTCTTATCATTACGGGTTCATTGATCCATTGATTGAGTTATTGCGTCAATTCACCGGGAAACGATATGACAGTTGATTTCACAATTTGACATGCTCACTTCTTGTCAAGGTGAGATCGCTAATCCAATGATTCCGAAATCTGTCGAGTATGATCTATTTTTTGCTCATTCTCAAAAACCGAATCTTTCAATTCTAATCATGAGGTATTATCATTGTGGTCATGAATGACTGTAGAAATTCCTGCTACTTATACTTACCATCAAGATGAATTTTCCTCGCCGTAAATCGTACCCTAGAGTCGGATGACTTACAAAATTCCATCGTTTCAATTACAATTCAGTAGCGAAGTGGTAAAACGGTTTAAGTCGACTTATCTCCCAGTTGAGTTTTGGAAGAATCTTTCCGAATCTAAGAGAAATAGCGAAATTTTCGTAACTACTTTTGTTGTAGCTCTCAATCGGCTCTACAAAAAAGTTTATAACAAAAAATTTGTTATCTCCCTTAGATGCCGAGATATTCATTGAAAACTGGCCAATAGTCACAAATGACTTATACCGTTTTACCACTTCGCTACTGAATTTAGAATCACATCATCATCACATCGATTTCCTTGATTCGACCCTGAGATGCGTCTTATTTAATACATCGTTGAGATCACCCCTCACTGGTTTTTATTTTGACAAAAAAAATGACAATTGCAATGCGTCCCTTCGGAAACAAAGAAACAATCACTTAGCTGACGTGAGTAATTGCTCCACAGAAATAGACATCGTGTAAAGATTGATAAGTTTATTTTAAATTCCGTTTCGAGATGCAATGATACAATAGGTGCGAAAATTATCGTAAAATATGGTAGATAATATTTATCATACAATATAATGGTAGATAATGTTTATTGTAAATTCATTAAGAATAACACTACAAAATTAAACAGAGGGCCTCGCGGAAAGCTCATCATGCAATCTCCTTCGTGGTTTCCTTTGTGGTGGGCTAGGACCAGGAATTTTCATACCGTGAGTAGTATCTACATCATTCGGTGTGAAATATTTAATCGCATTTGCTGTACCCTTGACAGCATCTTCAATCCATGATTTATGATAAGCAACATTCGAAATGCCGCTTGGAATTTCACCGTTACAGTATAAACAGCCGTGCGAAATGACACCAGCAATTTCTCCATACACTACGAAAGGACCACCACTGTCACCCTGTTCGAACAATGAAATCGATATCAAATACAATATTGGATTCGTTCAATCTCATCTGCGATTGCAGAGAATCACATAAATGACTATCATCCATAGGATAAATGAAAGAACAAAATATTTAGCCTATATAGACCCAACCTTTGGGTTGAGTATGTTTCTAATCACGTTGTCTTAAATCCTCATTCATTTCAAGAAAAGATTTCACGGTTATTCTGAATAGCGGATGACTAGCTGTAGATCAAATAATTACTAGAAACAAAATTTCAAGTGGAATCTTTTGCAAAATCAATATTATGAAAATTTCAATTATGCATTCTTATTATACACAGACAAAAAATGTAGTGGAATTAAGTATATTTTATACCAGAATCAAGTATATGAATAAATCTGATTCAAGAATAAAACAGGGGAGGGTGGGGTAAAATTGACACTTTAGATTTTTTTAAAAATATTCATAACTCAGAAACAGATTCATCAGCAGAAACAGACAGCTAAGTCTAAGCTCAACACAAAGGGGAATCATTGTCCTTTCGATGGAAAAATAAAATTATTGCTTTTCATGAACAATTCAACATGTTATGAACATTAAAAAAAAATCGAAAGTATCCATTTTACCCCACCCTCCTCTATACTTGATTCAAGTCTATTTTATACTGGAATGGGGGATGGGTGTTTCGATTCGAGAATGATTATTTCGTGTCAGCCCGAGTTGAGCCAAGCGCTCTCAATTGTAATATAAGGGTCAAATAGTAAGTCTGAGAATATAAAGGTCAAAAAGTGGAGGTTAAAAAGAAGGGTCGGAATATTAGAGTCAAAACCTGATATCGTCACTTAAATTTTCTGAGTCGATTCCGTAATCGGTGAGTGAATTGTGAGTTCCGTAATTTTTACTGAATATTTCTCTCCGTGTATTTTTTTTCCGTGTAAGTCATAAAAAAATAGTTAAAATATTCCGGGAAATATTTTTGATTCTTGACGAAACGGTAGGTATTATGCAGTACTTACCTTACAATCGCCACTGTCGGCATTTAAGCTCACGCATAGTTCATCCTTGGTGAAATGAAAGACCGGCCAGTTTTCCATGCAATATTGAAGATCAGCTATCTTCACTAACAACCCTTGCAAAGGGTGGGATTCAGTTGTAATATTCCAGTGAGTTCGCCCCCAACCGTACATGAGACCCCGAGTTGACACCGCTGGCGCATATTGCGCCAGTGGAATTGCTTCTTGACTTGAGCTAAGTGGTATCTCCTCCTTGAGCTAAAAACCGAAATGATGAGGTAATGAATCTTTTTTTTTCCATATCTATCTACGTGATTGCGTATGATTGTTGTATTGCTTTGTACCCTCGCAATTGTTATTTTGCTGGGCCTGTTCGTATGGTATTTCCAACATTCGGAAGCCCTGAACCCTAGTAGAAATTGATCGAAATTCTGCGACACTGAGCCAAAATGTCTATACACGGAGAGAAATTTTTGTTAAAAATTATCCGACCGTTCTATAAAAGTGTATCATGAGTCATCGTTTCCTCATTTCTATCCCGAAATTTAGTCAAAATTAATATATGATGATCAAATTTTTGTTTCTACGTTAGAGAAATTTTATCCTGATAAAAATAAAGATTACCGTGTCGGTAGAGTAAAAATTACTCTACCGGTAGGTTGAAAATCACCAACCGTTCTAGAATTTTCGTTGTTATCTACATAAAAATTACTTGACTCGAAGGGTAAAATTTATTATGCGTCAGGATAAAATTTCTCTTACGTAGAATAAAATTTGATTATCATATATTAATTTTTACTAAATTTCGGGATAGAAATGAAGAAACGATGACTCATGATACACTTTTATAGAACGGTAGGGTAATTTTTATCAAAAATTTCTCTCCGTGTACTCGAATCAAGAATAATATTCTTGAATCGAGGATATAATATACTCGACAGTAGTATATTTTATAGTCATAGTATTTTAAAGTCAAGTATATTCTATACTCAATTCATGTAGTTTTTTTTCGTGGATGCTTACCTTGATAACGGCAATGTCTGCTCTCTCCTCGGCAGCACCAACCCAACGGGGAGTGTAATTTGGATGAGAATAAACTTCCTCAATCAAATACTTTTTAGCATCAGAGCAGTAAGAGTCCTCCCCCGCTACAATGTAGTACCAAACGGGATGATAAGGGTCTGTATAGTTCGTTACATGTCTGGTGAAGCAATTCGCGGCAGTCAGGATGTGTCTGCTGCCAATGATCGCACCACCACACATGTTTTGACTGTGTGAATTATGACGGATCATTACCATGAATGAAGCCTCCGTGATATCTACCCGTTTCCCACCGACGATTTTTGATGGAGACCTGCCATTGGCCCCTGGGGAGTGACATTTTTTGTGAAAACAAACAGTATTCGAAATTATATTTTATATCACGCTGTGCACGGAGAAAAAATTTGGATTTTAAGGAACATCTCACTTATTTTCAAGAACCTATCACCGGGATTATTACTGAATAGAATGATCTCGATTGTTAATGATTTTTATCAGTAAAATTCAGTGATAGATTCTCAAAAATTAGAGAATTGACATTACTCTGAAAATTACACTGAGAGAAAAACAAACAAGTTTTCAAACAAGTGTTGTCTGGACCAACAAAATCGTGATTTACGATTTTAAAATTACCAAAAAAGTAATTGTTTCGTTAGAATTTGAAATTAACGTCTCAAACGTAAATAATTGCTCTGCTTTCATCAACAACGAAATGTTTGGCTCAAGAGGCGGATCATTCATTCAAGACGATGTCTTTTCAAGATAAAAATATCTTTTATAGCGGTAAGTTTATCAAGAAATATTTTGTCCCGAAGTTACAAGATTGCTGTCACATCATTATTACTATTTTAGTTATGAATTCACTTTTGTCTGTGATTAGTAAATAGCCGAAACGAAGATCTACTATCCCTCGAGCAAAATACGTATGAGAGCATCGAATAACGAAGAAATAGTGGCAGAAATGACATTTCTTGTTTGCACAAAGAATAAAATTCTTTTAAAAAGACTGTTTTTTTTGCAATAAAACTTTTCAATCTCGGTGCACGCTTCCCATGTTCTGCACAAAAAAAATCCTCTCTTGATAATTTTTAACAAACGATTTTTTTGGCACACGTCGTGTTTGAGAACTCTTCTGTTTTTCTCTCAGTATAGTAATAATGTAACTGAAAATTGGTGATAAAATCACTAAATTTCAGAGTTTTGAAATCACTGAATTCCACAATCGCGAATAACTAATAATTGCCGGTAAATTTCTGAAAATCAGTGACATGTTCCTGGAAATCAACACTGTTTTCTCTCTGTGGACGCAATAAGTCGATCTAGTGTACGCTGCCCTCCGGCGTCTGCAAGGAGTGATATAAAATATTGTAGACCCCTCAGGCACAAATTTTGTTTTCAACGAATATAGATTCACTGAAGATGGGAGTTTATATAACACATCACATCTTGTGACGTCACATCATATTGTTGGATAGGATTTTTGGAGCAAGTAAGATGGAAACCAGAAACAATGGATTCGTTCGAAAATGAGATTTGTGCCCTAGTGCACCCATGTACTACATCAGTTAGCTTTAAGTAAAGTTTAAAATTGACACTTGTTGACACTTGTTATGACTTAAGATCAAACTCACCATGATTAAGAATGGCGACGAGAGTTAAAATAATTAGAGGCAATTGCATTGTCTTGAAGAGTTCCCCAAGACGCACTGGCTTAGTTCAATATCGTACTGACGGAGTTCTCTAAGAATTTTCGGGATTTATATAGCATACATCACTGATCTCAAAAGTACTTCTTATCATTATGAGTTATGAGTTTATTGATCCGTTGATTGATTTTTTATGTAAATTCATCTGAATTACTTCGATTCTTCTCAAGGTAAGCTCTTTGTCATTCGACCAACGTTTGAAGTCAGATTTAAAATTCGTCGATCTAATTCATCGGCGAATTACTACTACGGATGATCGCAAGAAGGATCGAAATCAGTCGAAAAAAGTCCATCATACCGAAAAGTTTCACGAAAAGAGTGATACGGGAATCAAAGACCTGACGAAATTTCAATATTTGACAAATTTTTGTTTCAATGGTCGACGTGGCATTGCCCCCGAGGTTATTGTATCACTCTTCTCGGCGAGGTGATTGACTCATTATCTGTGTATTTAATCAAATGGATTCTACTATTTATTTTATATTCTGGGAATATGGACAGCTACAATTAATGAAGTGGAAGTCATGCGAATATGGGTTTTTAATTTAATTAAAGGAACGGATGTAGCTGTGGTCGACTGAATGTAAGTTTTATGTTCGAAATGTTTCGAAATTTTTTGTTTGATCAATTTTTCGTTTTCAAGTTTACGTCAATTTAATATTTAGTCCGATGGATTGGATGAATGAAAGGGAACACAGAGGGAAAAATATCGGAGCAGATATCCTTGGAATTCAAATTCAGCATGTGATTCCATAATTTGCTCTGCCCGGTGGCCTGGCGTAGTGGTTAAGGCCGTTGCCTCACAACAGATAGGTTCCAGGTTCGATTCCTGGCCGGGTAGAATGGTGAGATCTAACCATTTTTAAAGTCTTGATCAATCGCCATATAGTCTCATCAGACTCGAAGCGATATAAAATAAGCATAAAAAAAAAAAATAAAAAAAAAATAATTTGCTCTACATCTTCATACTTTGACATACAGTCCAGTCTTCGTATAAGATACTGTCGTACAAGATACTAAACCTGAATCCCTGCCGAGTGGTAATGAAAGACGAATCAAACGAGGCTCCGCGAATATGCATTTGTTAACTATTAACGAAGGAACAATTAGTGAGAGCGAATACACGGAGAGACTATAAAATTAAAAATTGCAATGTGACCATAGTAACTGAGACAACTTTAAAATTTATTTATCCTGAACAAATTTTTACTCGTGTCAAATTAAATTTTACTATGACTCGCATTTGACTAAAAACATTAAAAGCTTCGATTTAGTGAATCATCAGTCAGAGACTTAAATATTGAATGAATAAAGAGTTTATGCAGAGGAAAATCTCCAGATATTAAAAAAATATAACCGTCGCTTACGCTCAATCGCGTTGAGTTCGAAGGGAAGCAATATCTTCTTTTCCTTCTGTCAAACTATTCTTGTCTTTAAAGGAATATTATCTCATTTCGAAAAAAGACATCATAAAAATCGAAAAACGGCGAGGATTCCCTCATCATGCGATCACCTCAGGGTTAAAAGAATAAATTTGAGTTCATCGAAATTTTTATGATTACCTTCATGTAATTTTTGTTAAAAATGGGAGAAATTTTCAAAACCATAAAAAATACATGTTAGCAATTCTGGTATTCAGAATTTAGACAATGTTTTCCCAAAAATTGTTTCCTTTGTTTACGACGAGAGAACCAAGGCAACCCCCCTGCCACACATAACGAAAAAGGAACAGGGAAGGGTGTACAAAGAAATTCAAATGAATATCAAGCAGACAGAATCAATTATTTCCCACAATTTCTGCGTTCCGTTCATCATTGTAACAGTTGCCACAAGGATAGCTCATCCCGTCGATTTGATTCCTCTCGGTTTTGGCTTGACTGCGAACTTTGCACGCTGTGAGTAATACCCGCGACATTCTTTGCGAAATACGTTCTTGCCTGCGCTGCACCATTGATAACATCTTCAATCCATGATTTGTGATGAGCGACGCTGATAATATACCCTGGCATATCATGGTTGCAGTTTGAGGGTCCAGTCGACATGACCCCAGCGAGTTTTCCGTTTATGATGACCGGACCACCGCTGTCACCCTGCACCAAAAATATTTCACTATGAAAACTATTCTTGAATTCAGATTATGCAATTTGAACTCCTGACGTAGTACTTACGTCACAAAGCGAACCACCACGAGGGTTTACAACACAGAATTCATCCTTGGTTAATTGTTCCAATGGATAATATTCTGCACAAGTTTCGCGATTGATAACTATTACCAACAACCCCTGCAGATAGCTGGAAACAGCAATAGCCCTGGGATTGGTGGCTCCCCAACCATAGATGTGTCCTTTAGCAAAATTTCCCAGCTCCTCACTTGCCATTTCAATGGGTCTGTGAACTCGATTGATTCGTATTTTCTCCTTGAGCTGAAAGGAGAAATGATACACTATAGGAGAAAAACGAACACGTTCTCAATATATTAGTATTAGTTTAATAAAAGCTATTTACTTTGATAACTGCAATATCTGCTCTACGGGTATCATCGTTGGTCATATGTTCAGTGAAATTAGGATGCGAATAAACTTCCTCAATTTCATAGGTTTTAGCATTCGGGCGGTAAGAATTCTTGCCTGCTATGATCTGATACCAACGGGGATGACGTAAGTCCTCAGGATCTGTTGCATTCGTTCTGAAGCAGTGCGCTGCTG
This sequence comes from Diachasma alloeum, assembly GCF_001412515.2. NCBI lineage: Eukaryota > Metazoa > Arthropoda > Insecta > Hymenoptera > Braconidae > Diachasma > Diachasma alloeum. The sequence continues at coordinate 2,183,554 of NW_021680345.1, forward strand.
TGAGAATGTGCCAAGGGCTGATTATAGTACCACCGCAAATAGCTGCATGGGTCGAGTTGAATGATTGTACATGACGAATCAGCACAATGGATGGAATATCCGGGATATTCACGGGCTTTCCACCCACTATTTTCGATGGAGACTTTGCATTGACACCTAAACATGCAAAAATTCAGTAGAAATAGAAAAAATAAGCATTAACAAGATTTTGAAGTAATACTCATTGTCATGAGCTGGAGTTGGCTTGTCATTGCAAGAATTGATCACGGGACTCACAATTTGTGGAGATGGCAACAAGAGCCAAAATGACGAAAGAAAACTGCATGGTTCCAAAGAATTTTACAAGAAATACTGAGGAGTGCTGCTAATACCTAAACGATTCTCACTTTTATACTCGCCAATCTATGGCTCGGAGGTCATTCTTATCACCTTTCATTACAGGTTTCTTAAATTATTGATTCTGTGTATTTGAATAACTCGAACAAATATAGTCGCTTTGAATAATTCATACTTCCTTCTGCTGAAAAGATTGGGCGAAAGGGCGAGAATTTTTGAAAACAAGAATTTTTGCGGCGGATTTTTGGGAATGAATTTCGACGAATGGAATTTGTGGACATATGCATCGTACTCGAAAGTTTGGTGAAAAATACTGTAATTACTCAACTAATTTTCGAGAAAAAATAGACATTTCAATCATTTTCTTATCGTATAAGTACATAATTGATTGAGTGGATTCCATGAATGGAAAGGAATAGAAGGTGAGTTCAATCATTGAAGTGAAAATAATTAAAGTCCAATTATTTCACCTCATTGGTGTGATTCAAATTACGCGAGTTCAACGAACGCTGTTTCCGACCCTGAAGGTTTTTTTCCCTCTAAATTCTAATTTTTTTGGAATTTATTCGATGCCTGAAGGTGTTTAGGTGGCGTCGTGAGTCGAATTTGGCGGGAGAATTTCTGTAGTTACCGGTAGTTTAGCAGGGAGGAGTATCCAGTCCATAACTGGAAGTCCTGGATTCGAATCCCGAAGCAGTGCACACCCTAGCTTACCAATTTTTCACATGATGAGAAATTTCATGTGTTCCATGTGCATTCTTTATTTTGTTCTTTTGTTATGATTTCAGTATCAATTTAGGAGGCAAGTGATTATTTAAAAGCCTCTTTCTTTAAATTTTTCTCTCAGATTCATTACAAAATCATAACAAGAGAATAAGAAACAAATGTTCACGGAATTCCCGATTTTATATACAAAGAAAGTCGAACTTTTTCTCCGATGCTGACAGAAAATTCTCTTAAAATAAATGAAAATTTCACTGAAATTCAGGACTTCTTGCCCCCTCGAGTACAATACAATAGAGTATGGAAACCCAAAAATTTTTACGGAAACGTAGCAACCTTCTCTTTCTGTGTAACAGCCGTGGCAGGATAGCAATGAGAGTCAGGTCGACTGTCAAAAATGTGCGGCTGATCTTTTCGGTACACATTTTGGAAATCGTTATCACATGATAGTTCCTGTAAAATTTCAAATAACTTCTTCGTTCAATTAAATTTTCATTAAAATTGATAGAAATTTATAAACTTCGAGTAAATATATTCTTGCATTTGGCTGAGGTCAGGCTGAGGTGGACGTCTTAACCACGAGAGAAAACGAGATTTTGGGGGGATGGCAGCGCATGTCTTGATTGAGGAAGGCCTTGAGAGGCATAAATTGATCAAAAAGGGTGGAAATCGAGAGTAGCGGCCAGAGAAGGGAGGGCTAAACATGTTGGAGGATAGAAATGGCTTCAACAGGGATGGGCGAGACTGAGTGGAACGTCGGAACTTCGTGAGGAACCGGACCAGCGGAAGTATGAAGCATCGGAGACGCATCTTTCAGCATGATCGTAATATATTGTCATTTGTGAAAATTTTCTTAAATTACTTGCGAATGTTCTTAAAAATATTTCAAAACGGTGTAGATGTCCGCGTTGGTTTCTCGCAACATCTGCTTACCTTTGTATTCTTGTTTACGTGAGTTTGAGGTGAATTTGTTGTAATTATTTGAATTTCTTTATTATTGTTGTTATTCTGAGAAAGAGGAGAGATGTATAGACTCAGTTACACGGTGGAGGAGGGAGGCATGTGTAGATGTAAAACAAAGAAAAAACTTTCGTAACAACACGGAGATAAGGAATATATTGTTACATTTTCAATTGATTGAGAATTCATTCATTCGAATTTCATTTAAATTTCAAATTTCATGACTTTGTCCTCCATAAATTGAATCGAATGTCATCCTCATAAACATGTTTCAATAAATTTCATTTTTAGTTCAACAATGCATGTGGTTGAATCCCAGTATTTGAAAATTCCATAAAGGCTTTCACCCTACTGCAAGATAACAAAAAAGGAACAGGAAAGGGTGAACAAAGAAATTTGATTGGCGAGATATAACTTTATTGGGAATTCAGTGAATTTAGAGTACAAGATGAGTATCAAGCAGACAGTAGAATCAACTATTTCCCACTGTTTCTACGTTTTGTTCATCGATATAACAGGTGCCACGAGGAGAGCTCATCCCGTCGATTTGACTTCTTTCGCTTTTCGTTTGGCTGTGAACTATGCGTACGATGAGTAGTATCCGTGGCATTCTTTACGAAATAAGTTATTGTCTTCGCTGTGCCTTTGATAACATCTTCAATCCATGATTTGTGGTAGGCGACGCTGATTGCAGATCCTGGCATTGAATTGTCACAGAGTGAGGAACCGGCCGAAATGACCCCAGCGAGTGTTCCGTTCACAATAACAGGACCACCGCTGTCACCCTGCTCGAAAAATATTTAGCTATGAAAACTACTCTTGAATTCAGAGGATGCACTGTTGAAAATTTTACACCGAAATTGCCGGTAAGCGTCTTGGAAGCTTCTAACAAGTCATATTTCCACTGAAATTTCATGGTGGTTTGGTACTAAAAATTCATAATTTCATTGAAAAATTTTCAGTTTAATTATCCCGGGAAAGTTGATGAAAAATTCGGAGAATTCATTGAAAATTTCTAGAATTCCGAGAGTTTGAAAGGAATTCCCTGAAAATTCAAGGGAATTTGTAACTAAATATTGTCAATTGAAAATTCACGTAAATTACGGAACTTCCATCTCCCTGCCGCTAAAAAATTGGAACTTTACTTGAATTTTCAGAGAAACTTGAAATTCCATTGACTGCTTCTCCTTAAACCGAATTCTAGGTCCTTCTTCGCAAAATTCAGGCAAATTTTTTCAACAGTGTGTCATTGGGCTCCTCATGTAGTACTTACGTCACAAAGGGAACCCCCACGAGGGTCTACTATGCATAATTCATCCTTAGTTACTCGTTCCGATGGATAATAATCTTTACAAGTTTCACGATTGAAAACTATCAAGAGCAACCCGTGCAAATAGTGAGAAATAGCAGCAGCAGTGGAATTGATGACCCCCCAACCATGGATGTGACCTTTAGCAAAATTTTCTGGCTCTCCACTTGTCATTTCAATGGGTTTGTGAACTCGATTGATTCGGATTTCCTCCTTGAGCTGAAAGTCAATATGATAGAATAAAAGTTGATTTTTGTTCACGCCTGTCTTTTTCAATCACATGATGCATAATCACATGATCCATTGCAACAGTGGTGCTACCGACGATTGATTCATTTTTAATCCCTATTGGGTATCTGTTATGAAACGAGATATTATTACTATAATTACAAATAATTTCAAAAATCTTTCTGACCAAGTAGCGATTAATACAAATAATATTTCATTAATTATGAACCACCTTAATTTGAATTAATTGAACTCTGAATAAAAATCAGTTATATATGGTGTAAAATAAAATATTAGTTAATTGGGTTGATAATCACGAATCCGACAATTTGAAGTAATAGTTTTGTATGATTATTAAATCATAATTGTTGTAATGTATTACAATCTTCATTCGTTAATAGTTAACGAATGCACATTTGAGGAGCCTGGTTTGACTCGATTTTCACTTTTCGAGTGAACCATTCGTTAACTATTAACGAATGGTAGAGTTGAACATGACCAAATGAATATTCGTACAACAACTGAATATTCATAATAACTATTAACGAATGGTAGAGTTGAATATGACCAAATGAATATTCGTTAATAGTTAATGACTCTATGTAGGGCGTCTTCAGAGGCATGTTAATTTTTGAAAAATGTTTACACTAATGCATTAATGCATGGAAAATGGAAAGACATTGGACGTCACTGGGATCACGTATTAATTTGATGAAAGATATTTACTTTGATAACTGCAATGTCTGCTCTATCGCCATCCTCGTTGGTCAGTGTTCCAGTGAAATTGGGATGAGAATAAACTTCCTCAATTTCATAGGTTTTAGCATTCGAGCGGTAAGAATTCTTCCCTGCGATGACCTGATACCAACGGGGGTGAGCTAAGTCCTCAGGATCTGAGGCATTCGTTTCGAAGCAGTGCGCTGCTGTGAGAATGTGCCAAGAGCTGATTATGGTACCACCACAAATAGCTGCATGGGTCGCGTTGTGCGATTTAATATGACGAATCATCACGATGGATGGAATATCCGGGATATTCACTCGCTTTCCACCCACGATTTTCGCTGGAGATTTTGCATTGACACCTGAACATGCACAAACTCAATAAAAAACATGCAAGGGACAGCTAGCATATCACTGAGTGATGTTTTAACCCCTCACGTACGGGGCCCTTCTGTTACCACGTGTATAACGTGGGCTCAATCTTATCGAGATTCGATGACTTCCGTGGACACGGAGAGAAATATTCAATAAAAATTACGTATCTTTTCCGTAATTTCGGAGTGAAATGTGGTTGTAGGAAATTTTACGGAACTGTCACGGAATTTTTCCAGAGTGTTCCGTAATTCTTATCTGAATCTTCTGTGAAAAATTACGATACCGTCACTTAAATTTTCAGAGTTATGAACATTTCTCTCTGTGGATGAAAACTTATGAGATTAAAGCTACACTATTCAGCTTTCGAATTATGTTTCTCTGATTGCATTATTTATACAATAGTTTCGAAAATATTCAATTTTGGGAAGTAGTCATGCGGTTTCGGATGGGTCCATACATCATCTGTATGGACGTCGTACGTTTTTCGCCGTCAATACATGCGGGCTTCCGAATGGCATAACATTTCTCAAAACTTTGTAACGTGAGGACACTAACTAGCAGTTAAAATTTCAGATCATTATTGCCACCTCGACGGGTGCTATAGATAAGTTTAATTCAAGGGCAGACTAGTATGAGTTTTAACACTCGCGGGTTATTGGAGTGAGATTTTTCATGCAATGAAGATCGATTATGTGTCCAAAAACGAATGATTAGTGCAAAAAATTGATTGTGTATTGTTCGTTTGCTCCGTAAAGGTTTGAAATATTTAAAGTAATCCAGGGCCTCCAACTTTTGAGCTACAGAGGTTTTTTTTCAAAATTTTTTGTAAAAATGTGTACAATAACACTTACGCTCTAGTTTTCTGAAATTCGACTCTTACACAGCTAATTTCCTTTTTTAGAATATAACAAATTGCACCATTATTCTTTATATATCTATAATATTCTTTGAACTGATTTCTTGGAATGCCTTTAGCCACTTAATTACGTGATTTTCTAAAAATGGAATTCGTCGCCAAACTTCTTATTTTGACGTTTCAGACCATTCAACATAATTTCCAATCAAAATTAGAAAATGTGAAAATCGGACGATTACAAAGATTCTATTCGGAAGCAAAATAATAATAAATAAGATTTTGCGGTAATACTCATTATGAAGAGCTAAGTTTGGCTTGTCATTGCGAGAATTCATCATGAGACTCACAAGTTTTGGAGATGGCAAAAAGAGCCAAAATGACGAGAGAATACTGCATGGTTCCGAAGAGTTTCACAAGAAATACTGAATAATTCTCCTAATATTTGAACGATTCTCGCTTTTATACTCGCCATTATATGCCTCGGAGGTCGTTCTTATCACGTTTAGTTTCCGGTCTCTTGAATTATCGATTCTGGGTATTTGATCATTTAGAGCAAATATAGATGGAAAAATTTAACCTAAAAAGTTTCATACTTCTTCCGTTGAAAAGACTCGCCGAAACGGCGATAATTTTTTGAAAACAAAATTTTTGTCGGGAGAATTATTGGCACTAAATTTTAGGAGACAGAATTGGGAAAAATTTATATCGTACTTAAAAGTTTGACGAAAACTACTGAAGTTATCCAACTAATATCCCTTTGCAAAAAATGCATCTAACGTTTTCTGTTGCCGACCTATTGGGCTATAATTTAACTCTGTTCATAGGTATTACTGCAGCCATACTATAAAATACAGTTAAAAATACCTATAGTTCTAAATAATTTATGTACAACTATTTCTAACTACAGTCATAAATACAACTATCCCTCCGAAATTTCAAATATTTTTGCAAGTTGCAAGTTGCAAATATTGGGAAAGGAATTTCACGAAAACGTCTTATAAATATATAGTAATATACTCTCCAGCTCAGGCCCTACACGTAATTAGATTCCTACGTAGACATATGGAAGAACATGTTTATCCGAAATGAAGTGTGATTTCCTGTTATCGTTCTTATTCATTGATTTAATCATTGCTTTATCAATTGTGTATTCAATCGAGAGAATTCAGGTAATCCGAAGAACAGGTGTAATTAATAGACTGAAAATAATTCAACTTTAAATTTCGAAAAGGTTTCAATAATTTATTACACATTTTTAGTACTTTTTCCATCATTATTTCATCATTATAACTACTAGCACTGGGCACCACTGGGAGGTGCATGATCAGTTATTGTGGTGAATGGTAGCGTTCTAGATTGTGCTATCCCCCTGATAGCATCTTCAATCCATGGTTTGTAATAGGCGACGTTACAAATGGCGGAAGGCTCAGGGCTTCCGCATTCATATCCGTTAGAAATGATACCAACAAGTTTTCCGTCTACGACGAGAGGACCACCGCTATCACCCTGTCTCAACAACATACAATTATATACAATACTCTAGGATTAATTGCGATACCTTATTACAGTCCTATCTGCGTACAAGATACCACAGGGAATGTAGAGGAATGAATTTCCGAGAATTACGTGTTCCCCACTTTACTTGCGCTCAGAGAAGAAAATATTTTGATTTGATTTTCTTTGTAAAATACTAGACGATTTCCATTTTTCATGATTATTTGACTACGATTCCTGATGTGAAACACGAATGGTTGATGAGCAGGTTTTGTTCTGTTTCAAAATAACAATTTAGAAACTCGGAATAAGTTATTTTATTAATAGGGGCCTGCGAGGCAAAATTGAGATTTTCATTAGAATTTTAATTTGTTTTGCCTATCTATCCATCCAAAGATAGGCATAAAACGCATGGTTCAATACATTTTTAAAAATAGATATTTCACCAAGTGTTATGACCCATGCGTTTATTTTTTTTATTAAATGTAACGAGTGGCCCTCCGTTTTGGAGTTCAATTGACGTGCCATTAAGTTCTAGATCATAGATGCAAATATTTTCAGTACACGGAAAGAAATTTTCGATAAAAATTAGACCTCCAGAGGGCGAAACGTGTGACGAAGATTAATTTAATCGCAAAAATTAGACTCCTTAGTCTCATCTTTCCGACAAAACTTAACCTAAAAAGTGGTTGAATGTCATTTCGTCCCACGTTTGGCCCTCTGGAGGTCTAATTTTTATTGAAAATTTCTTTCCGTGTAATTTCGGCAATATCTCAACACCGTTCCCACTCAATTCAAGCCCCTTTGTCGAGTATTTTGTACGGAGAATATGAAAGGAAAACGTATCACTTGGCACGGATTCCGGCCTAGCATCTTGTACGAAAGTATCTTGTACGGAGACTGGACTATAATCAAAGATTTAGCACCTACCGCACAGGCCGAAGTCCCATCAGGATTACCCTTCATACACAGCTCATCCTTAACGTAACCGAAGGCTCGATCAAGTCCTTGACAAGTTTCATAATCATATATTTTGACAACAGTTTTTTGTAGTGTGTTAGAAGGGGATTGTGCATTAATATCAGTGTATCCCCAACCGTAGATGAAACCTTGAGCATTGGTCGGTGGTTGGTGACTCGCGAGGTCAATTCGTCTATGTGTCGAGCGGTAGATTATTCTATCCTTAAGCTGGAAGAATGCAAAGTTTAGATTTTATGAAAGAAAAGTTCTCTCCTCACCTGATCTTCAGTATTCAATTATTTTCAGACAAACAAGTAGCCCAAAGTTTCCACACAAAATCTCACTATATATTCTTATCTGAAGCAAATTTGATTGACAGGATTATTTTTTTCTTCGATGCGTTCCCCTGTATACTAGAATTTTCTTTTTGTGATCGCGGAAAAAAATATACTTGAATCAAGTATATTTTATACACGGAGAGAAATTTTTTAGAAAAATTCTAGTGCTAGCACGGGAAAAGAGGCGCAAAGTGACGGCCAGGAAAAAATTCCAATGCTGGCACTAGGAATTTTATTGGAGAAAACATGAATTTTTGCCGGTAATTTCCCCGTAATCCCCAGAAATTTTACCAGAAATACCAAGAAATTTTACCTTAACAGCACTAGAATTTTTCACAGCCGGTGGATTGTGATTTTTTCCAGTACTCGTACTAGAATTTTTCTAGAAAATTTCTCTCCGTGTACTCGAATCAAGTATACTTGAATCAAGTATATTTTATACTCAATTCAAGTATTTTTTTTTTCCGCGATACTTGCCTCAGAACTGCACTTTTCGAAACGGTTTACCGTGCGTAAAGTCAATTTCGAGTGCGTAAAGCGAAGCTCTTGAACTTTGCGCACTCGTGCAGAAAAACAACCACATTACCCCCACTACCGTACCGAAGAGTGAACTCGACTGGTTCACAAAAAAAGGATGTGTTACACGTGCGTGTGAAAAAGTGGAACTTTACGCACTAGTCACACAAAATACTATTGTCTGTGAAGGTGCGTACCTTCAGAACTGCAATATCTGCTTTATTATTCTCTGTATCATGAAGATTGCCCGTGAAGTCCGGATGAACATATGCATGCAGTATCTCAAATGTTCTAACACCACACTGATGACCGGTTACGCCTGCTATGACATGCAGCCACTCATAATCAAACATTAGTTCATAATCAGAAATATACTGTGCAAGACAATGCGCTGCAGTGAGAATGTGTCGTCTGCCGATGATACTACCACCGCATACGAGTCCATTGATTGAATGTAGCGCTTCCGCGACATGAATCATCACTGTGAATGGAGCCTCTGTGATGTCTATCTGCTGCCCGTTGAGCATTCTCGCTGAACGCTTTGCATTGATACCTGCGCAATCACATTTTCAGAAAAACCGAACTGTTCAGGTCGAAATGATATTTTTTGTATTGAATTTTGTTCACTTCAATTGATATATTTCAGTACACTGTTGGAAAAAAATGGTATTTCATGGACAGTTGACTAATCATTTTCAGGACAGTGATACTAAATGCGATTTAAGGGAAAACAAATCATGAAATTTCAGGTTTCACTGAAAATTCAGTAAAATTTCATAATTTTAAGCAGCATAAAGACGAGAATTCCGAACTTAATTTGAATTTCCAATCTAATATGAACATTCAGTACCAAATTACATAGAATTTTCAGTAAAATCTGAAATTTCATTATTTTTTGCCCTACATCGCATTCGGTGTCACTGTCCTGAAAATTGCAGAATATATTTATCGAAATTTTCTGGTTTTATATTTATTTTCAGGGAAAATGGAACTGAAATTTACAGTTCTCTTTGATTTTTCCACGAAACTCTGAACTTTCAATGATGAAATTCCTTGAAATTTCAGTGGTAATTAAATTCCATAAAAATTTCCAAAAAGTGTACCGGAAATTTCAGACAGAAATTTTTAACAGTGTATGACTGACCAGTGTTGGAGATGGCTAGAAAAGCCAAAATACCGAAGGAGAATCGCATTGTGGTTAATTAAGGTTAAAGGATTAAGAGAAATCTAGAATGTATTTAATGAATTTATTTCATATAATCCTCGCTTTTATATGCTTCATAATTAGCTTGCGGCTCTGCTCTTATCATTATTAGTCATTCATATTCAATAAGTTCATTGACTTATTAAGTCAGTGCCTGATCAAACTAATTCGGGAAAAGTTGGAGAAGGCTAAGATTAATAGAATGGATATAACATAAAATCAAGTTCTGCGCGTGACTTCATAATTAGGTAATGAATCACGATTTATTGATTTTAATACAGAGAAAAAGAGTTTCATTTTTAGAGACATGTCACGGATTTACATCGGAGGAACATCGCACACACGTCCATACATGCAAACATTTCATTAAAAAATCACTTTTTCATGTTTCTTGACAGTTCTAGGCATTTCCACCCAAAATTAGGAAATCGACAAAAGTCGCCATTAAATGGATTCCATCGAAATGGTAAAAAACAAGCAGGGGTTCGAGCCTTTTTGGTAGAAGCCATCTAACCCTTTCTTTATGTGTACAACTCTTTTTCTTTTTTTCATTTCTACCAATGCCATTAGTAGTGAGTTTCCGCATAGATCTGTATTAATTCTATTGAAAATAAATGGAGTAAAATAGACGATTTAAAACTTCAAAAAATTATGCCAATGCATCCATCCGTGTTTTTACCTTTAAAACGTTCCTCGTTCCCCAATTTTGATCCGATTTTTGTTTTTCAAATGTTCGTGAGACTCCAAAGAACAAAGTTAAACTTCCGTTTTACGATCCATTATATAGATCATGAAAAAATTGAAAAAAAAAGAAAAAAAAACAAATAAAAAAAGGGGGTTTCCCTTCTGATCGTCAACTATTCAAAAAAAGGACTTTTCAGGCATAATGCAAAGACAATCAGAAAAGAAAACCTTTTTTTTCCGTGGAAGTACGGGGCAAAGCCGATTGGGTCCGGGATTTTTCCCACTTTTTAACATATCCCATCATATAACTAAAGTCGCTCAATAATTCCCTAGATCCATCGAAGACTTTCAAATTTCACCGGGGTCCCCCCTTAAAGGAATATAAGGAACAGCTGTGAATAATGCGGATTGAATATAATTAAAATTCAAAGTTCGCAAGTTTCCATAATTGAGTACCCTTGTTGCTTCCAAATGGAAGCTTTGTGTTTGTTTCTAATACCATTTTATTATCACGAGTATGAATATTACGCATCATTGAAAGGGACATCAATTTTACAGTGTAAATGGAAGCGATTTGAACGGTGCTGTCCCCCTGATAACATCTGTAATCCATGTTTTGTAGTAAGCGACATTAGAAATGGCGCCAGGCTCGGAGCTTCCGCAGCTATATCCGTTAGAAATAACACCAACAAGTTTTCCGTTTACGACGACAGGACCACCACTATCACCCTGTTCCGAGAAAATATAATTATATGAGATACTCTAGGATTCATTTTGAAATCTTCTGGATTTCAGGCTTCAGTACTTACATGACAGAATGCAGTTCCAGGCGTGCCCAATATACACAGCTCATCCTTAACGTGACCAAAGTCTCGATCGAGTACTTGACACATGTTGAAATCAAATACTATCTGCACTGAACTGTGTAGTGTGCGAGAATAAGTTGTTTCCTCGGGATCAATGTATCCCCAGCCGTAGATCATTCCGCCAGAACCACTCGCCGGCTGCTGATTCGCCAGTTGAATTCGCGCTTGCGTCGGACCGTAGATGAGTCTATCCTTGAGCTGGAAGAATTTAATATGCAGACGTATTGAAAGAAGAGTTCTCGTCTCATATGATCCTTCACCCTCATTATAAAACAAAACAAATGGACAATTGCATTTTTTTATAAATAAGTATGGTTATTGTGGCTAATCAATTAGTAATTTCCTTCCGAATGGGTTCTCATTGATGACAGCCTTCACGCTGTCTTTAATTATTATTTCACTCTTCTATTTTGTCATGGCATAGTACTGTGAACAATTGAAATGTCATAAAAAAAGAAATATTACATAGAAAAAGAAAACCTCTTCTTTTTCTATGAATTTGCGTACCTTTAGAACGGCAAGATCTGCTCGATTGGAGAATTTATCATTAACGTTGTTATTATAGTCCGGATGAACAAAAGCAGTTAATATTTCATATGTTTTGACACCGCACTCGTAAGAGTTTATGCCTGTCACAACACGCAGCGACTTATAATCATATTCCTCTTCATCATCTGATATAGGCTGCCCAAGGCAGTGCGCTGCAGTGAGAATATACCTTTTGCTGATGATACTGCCACCGCATATGAGTCCTTTGAATGAGTCTAGCGCTAAAGCATCATGAATCATCACTGTGAATGGAGCCTCTGTGATATCTACCTGCTGCCCATTGAGCATTCTTGCTGAACGCCTTGCATTGATACCTGCGCAATCAAATTTTCAGGAAAACAGAATTATTGAGATCGAAATTATGGTTTTTGTACCGTATTTTGTTCAATTCGGGATTGATATATTACCAGTGTCAGAAATTGCTACAAGAACTAAAGTGGAAAAGAAGAACAGCATTATCCTGGACAACAAAGGTCTACAGCCAATTTTGAACATATAGAATGAATTCACTAGATGTGATTCTCCCTTTTATATGTGTTTTATGTTTCTTATATTTGAAGAATTCTCTTATCATAATTAATTACTCATAAATGAGTTCATTACCTTATTCATCAAGTGTGTATTAATCACATCAATTCTAGCCAATCAAGGCAAGGCTGAAATTAATGGAATAGACATAATGCAATATCAATTTCTCTACATGACTTTTTTTTATTGTTCTCTACGTGACTTATGAATTTTCTTTTCCTCATCAACACTTCCTGCAAACAAACTCCTAGCTGACGGATTTTAGCCATCGTATTTTTGTCTTCTAAGTTCTCGTCATAAAATTAGTGCGTATTTTTACTTGCAGCTCGTTGTAGTTAATTGTTAAGAAAGGTTCCTCCACAACTGATCGTTCTGAAGTTTCGTCAATATGTTCAGGATGGTGTTATTAGTCATCATGTAGCTCTTAAATTTGTCGGAAACGTCCCTGTGAGGAGAGATCGCGTATACCGCACCTCACCGCTCTCTGTTACCCGGGACCAGCCAATGTGGGGGTGCCACACAATACATTTTAACATATATAAAGAGACAATTGACAACACAAAAATGAGTAATATGTGGTTCAGAGTGAGCCACGTTTCACCCCGGCCATCCAGACGCGACCCGCCGCTACGCACCTTGTAGCTATTTTTTAAAAATTAATTAATCAAATACATATGCCTAAGGGGTCGAGAACAGGCTCATCCCGAACATTTTATGGTGAGGTAATTCGTGGAGGATGATGTTTGGCAACCTGATCAATAAAAACGTCGAACCTGTATGTTAACTCCACGAAGTGTCTAAACATATGTTCAGTGAGGTACCCTTGGAAGTGCTCTTCACATATCCCGCATTTAGGAAGGTCATTCTTCAGATCCCGCCATGACCTTTCAATCCCCCGTGTGTGAGCCCTATCATTGAGGGTCATCGCGGCACTGCACTTATGGCACATCACCTCACTCAACAATACATTCCCAATCGAATAGCTCTTCCAACCTCACGTTTATCGCACCACAGAGTTAAGGAGCTAACACTACAATTCACTCGATACCATTCGGTGTATTCATTTAAAAGGCTAAATTCTTTGTTATGAACACGTCAAAACGTACATGTTTATTTCGGTGGCGTAATGCCACTGCCTTTCACATTCCTTTGTCGCCACTATCACTAATTTTTTCCGGTCTTAATCCCCAGCAACGCATCTTCGACAGTCAAATTGATCACTGCAACACTTGAAATCAATTTCATTCATTTAACAATTACTCAAGGTGATGAACGAAATTCATGTTTTCTCAACATTTACCACACTATGAATTCAGTTCAGTGTGAAATTATTTAACGAAAATGACAACCAGAAGACGACTACAAAAGATAACAACCAGAGCGAAAAAAGGTGGAAGAATTCATTGTATCGAAGAATTGCACAAGAAAGAAGTTCTTTATTCGCTAAACTGGAATAATCTAAATGTCTAGGTGATTTCCGCTTTCATATGCAAAATCATCATTGACATTTGAGTGCACATGTCCATCCGAAATGGAGCGTAAGCCCCATTCATCATTTTTAGCCATTAAACTGATTATCTTCATATCAATTATGTATTTAATCGAAAGAACTCAGAGGATATAAGGAACAGGTGTAATTAATTGAATGAGTATGATTCAAGTTCAAGTTCTGTACGTGCCTCTGTATTTTTCCCTCATCGTTAATTTCTTATACTTCCTCCACTACTATCTTCGTATAATAATTATACTATTACTCATCATCAGATTCATCATGAATTTCTAATATAAATGGAAGCGTTCTGGGTTGTGCTGCACCCCTAACAGCATCATCGATCAATGTTTTGTAATAAGCGACGTTAGAAACCGCAACTGGCTCATCGCTTCCACAGTCTAATGCGTTAGAAATGACACCAACAACTCTTCTGTGTACTATAACAGGACCACCGCTATCGCCCTACACCCAGAAGGTATAATTATATAAAATACTCTAGAATTTACTTCAATATCTTTTGTATTCAAGGGTTCAGTACTTACACTGCAAAAGGAATTCCCAGAATTGCTCCTAATACACAGCTCATCCTTGCGATAACCGATTTCCGGATCAATTCTTTTACAAGTTTCGTGATCATAGACACTCTGAATTGAACTTTGCAGTATGTGAGCATGAGATGGTTTAGCGGGATCAGTGTCTCCCCAACCAAAGATGATACCTGCAGCATTTGTCGCTGGCGACTGACTAGCCAGTCGAATTGGTTTTGTCGTCGGGCCGAAGGTTAGGAAAACTTGAAATTTCAAAACCATTTTCGCCTAAATCGGACTCAAGGTCACCAACATGAAAATCAGTATTATATTTCCCATGAAATTTCGAAAAATTTGTAACAAGGCACAATTTTTCCCATGTGTGCATATCAGACTTGGCAACAGAAGGGTCTCGTACGTAAGAGTTTTGATAACCCTTTCGATTTTGAGTTCAATTCAGTTAGGAATTATCTACAGAAGACGGCAACCAGAAAACGGCTATAGAAGGCGACAACCAGAGCGAAAAAAGGGGCAAGAAGAATCCATTGTATCGAAGAGTTGCGAAAGACGTTATCTAATCGATAGACTGAAATAACCCAAATGTCTGAACGATTTCCACATTCATATGCGAAACCATTGAAATTGGGGGAAGCGTAATTCCCCCTCATCATCCACTGAGAGAAAAATCTGAAGTTCGATTTACAATAAGAAAATAGTTGAGGCAGTTTTGGTGAACGATACGATTTTTTTTGTATGCGGCACATAACATTATAGTAACTTCACAAGCGTAATTTTTTCAAATCAAAATGCAGTTAAACTAACCAAAGTGCAAAAGTAACCACGACAAATCTATCGTGAGTAGAACTATAAAATAGTTGCAATGACTACATTCCATTGTCGTAATTACTTCTCCGGTCATAGTTACCGTAACCCATGAAAAATTGTTGAGGATTTTTTGACTATAATTCGATGGTGATGGAATATAGTCAGAAGAATAATATTTTTCTCTCAGTGTGTTTAGCCTTAACTGATTATTGTCTTATCCATTATGTATTCAATCGAATAAACTCAGAGAATATAAGGAACAGGTGTAATTAATGAAATGAGTATAGATTAGGTTCAAGTTCCGTACGTGCTTCAGTAATTTCTTACTCATGGTTAATTTTTTATACATAG
>NW_021680345.1:2199408-2224471 GCF_001412515.2 Diachasma alloeum
GATCAGTGTCTCCCCAACCAAAGATGATACCTGCAGCATTTGTCGCTGGCGACTGACTAGCCAGTCGAATTGGTTTTGTCGTCGGGCCGAAGGTTAGGAAAACTTGAAATTTCAAAACCATTTTCGCCTAAATCGGACTCAAGGTCACCAACATGAAAATCAGTATTATATTTCCCATGAAATTTCGAAAAATTTGTAACAAGGCACAATTTTTCCCATGTGTGCATATCAGACTTGGCAACAGAAGGGTCTCGTACGTAAGAGTTTTGATAACCCTTTCGATTTTGAGTTCAATTCAGTTAGGAATTATCTACAGAAGACGGCAACCAGAAAACGGCTATAGAAGGCGACAACCAGAGCGAAAAAAGGGGCAAGAAGAATCCATTGTATCGAAGAGTTGCGAAAGACGTTATCTAATCGATAGACTGAAATAACCCAAATGTCTGAACGATTTCCACATTCATATGCGAAACCATTGAAATTGGGGGAAGCGTAATTCCCCCTCATCATCCACTGAGAGAAAAATCTGAAGTTCGATTTACAATAAGAAAATAGTTGAGGCAGTTTTGGTGAACGATACGATTTTTTTTGTATGCGGCACATAACATTATAGTAACTTCACAAGCGTAATTTTTTCAAATCAAAATGCAGTTAAACTAACCAAAGTGCAAAAGTAACCACGACAAATCTATCGTGAGTAGAACTATAAAATAGTTGCAATGACTACATTCCATTGTCGTAATTACTTCTCCGGTCATAGTTACCGTAACCCATGAAAAATTGTTGAGGATTTTTTGACTATAATTCGATGGTGATGGAATATAGTCAGAAGAATAATATTTTTCTCTCAGTGTGTTTAGCCTTAACTGATTATTGTCTTATCCATTATGTATTCAATCGAATAAACTCAGAGAATATAAGGAACAGGTGTAATTAATGAAATGAGTATAGATTAGGTTCAAGTTCCGTACGTGCTTCAGTAATTTCTTACTCATGGTTAATTTTTTATACATAGTTCATTACAGTTTCAGTATAGTGATAATTGCACTATTACACGTCAGTCCAAATGAAATGATACTCTAAATGGAAGCGGTTTGGCTCGTATTATTCCCCTGACAGCATCATTAATCCACGTTCTGTAATAAGCGACATTAGAAACAGCACCTGGCTTATTGCTTCCGCTGGCTAATAATGCATTGGAAATGACACCAGCAAGTTTGTTGTTGACTGTGAGAGGACCACCGCTATCGCCCTGCACCCAGAAGGTATTATTATATAAAATACTCTAAACTCCACTCCAACATCTTCTGTATTCAAGGATTTGGTACTTACACCGCCGAAAGGAAGCCCATGAATGCCCATTGCGCACAACTCATCCTTACGATAACCGGTTTTGGGATCCATTCTTCTACAAGTCTGGTAATCATACACCTTCACAACTGCACCTTGCAGTTTGTGAGAAAAAGATGGTTTATTGGGATCAGTGTCTCCCCAACCGTATATGAGACCTGAAGCATGAGTCGCTGGCTGATGGAATACCAGTTTAATTCGTGTCATTGTGAAGCCGAAGGTTAGTCTCTCCTTGAGCTAAACAGTCGAAGAAAAAAAGGGCAACACTATAGTTGATTAAAAGTCGAAAGTAAAAGATATTTTTCATCACGCTGTGACGAAACTTTGTGAACTGCAGGTTCCGAAGGATCTCTGGAATTTAAAACTTTCTTTTTTCTGTGAATATACGTACCATCAAAACTGCAATATCTCCGCGCACATCCGCTTCATTATCTAGATCTCCAGTGAAGTCCGGATGGACATAAGCATTCAATATCTCATATGTTTTAACACCGCACTGATAAGAGCTTACGCCTGGCACAACGCGCAGCCACTTGTAATCAAATTCCACTACATTGTCCGATATATAGCTCCCAAGGCAATGAGCTGCAGTGACAATATACCTTTTGCCGATGATTGTACCACCGCAATTGTGTCCAGTATACGCAGCTAGATCTGAACTGTCATAAATCATTACTGCGAATGGAGCCTCCTCGATATCTGCGTCTTCTGCATTCAAGAGTGCATTGATACCTGCATAATCACATTGTTAGGAGAATAGAGCTTTTGACATTGCAGTGATGATTTCTTCTTGAATTTCGATCAATCCGGAATTGATATATTTAATTATGACTTACCAGTACCGAAGATGGCTACAAGAGCCACAGCGGCGAACGACGATAGCATTATTCCGGACAGCAGAGGTACGAAGGCAATCTTGAACTTATCGAATGAATTCATTAGATGTCACTCGCGTTTTTATATCCACCATGTTCGCTTCAAAGCATTTTTTTATCAGTATTCACTGATTATAGTTAATGCGTTGACTCATTAATGGAGTTTCGAATCCGATTCATTACGGAAATATAATAGAACTCTTTGATTACTGAAGTTTATTTCACAGAATATCCATTGCTACATGTGATTCGATAATTCTTTCTACTCCATCAACTTTTATAAAACATTCTTCGGGATATTCCACAGCGTTCACACCAGATCCTCCACACGAGAAAGAAATGATTTTCAAGTAGCTAATCTGTACTTAATTCAAGTAGAATGATTATTACTAGGAATGAGAAAGAACGTCACGTTTCGAAATCTGTCAAGTAATTTCATTGTTTTTCGTTTTAGAATTCCGGTCGTAGTATCGACTGACACATGACAATCAACTAGTTAGATGTAATGTGACTGTCATAAATTATTCTGTAACAGTAACTTGTCACAAATTTTCCAATCCCACGGTTTTTTGGTTGCAATGGTTGCGAGTCTTGACCCCGGGGAATCTCAAATTTGGAGTGGGATTATTATGTGCAATATCCTTTAATAACAAATATAGTGTAACGTTTTTTGAAGCCAATCTATTCAGCGTATTGTGTCATTAGGTTTTTTATAAATGATTATAACATACATTAAAAATATTCCGATAATACTATATTATATTATATTCTATAATATACTATATTATACTGCATTAGGCATATATAATGGTATATGTAATATAACACAATATCGTACACTCAATGCATCTTATTATTGTTATCAGTTTATTTTTCAATTTTTTTTATCGTCTACATTATATTTTATAGTACATATAGTACTCTATTATATATTGTATGTAATATAGTATAGTATAGAATATAATATGACATAGCATTATCGTAATATCTTTAATGTATGCCATCATCATTTATAAAAAATCTAATGAGACAATACGTCGAATAGATTGGCTTTAAGAAACGTAAAAATGGATGTATTATATATAAAAAAATACAATACATCCCTGAAACTTTTCCTTCGGAAAACTTGATATTAACTTCAGAAATCTAATATAACACTATTCATTAGAATTGACATACTTGAGCCCTATGGAGTACCACATATGCGCGCAGAGCGCGCCGACTAATCTAGTAGTGATAAAAAATTGTTGTGCAATTTTGGCTCAGTCAGCGCTCGAACCTGTCAATGTAAAATGAATATTGTCTGAAATCATATTCATCCATTGATCTCAACTGTTCGAACATTCTTAGTGAGCGAAATGGGTCATTTATTCAATAAAATGACCACAGGTTTTTTATTTTTAAATGGAAATAGCACTGTCACTCATATTAACGCTTTGTAATTGTCCATCTCTGGTAATTATCATAGGGAAATTATCGAATTTCGAGCTAGTATCGCCTGAGTGCCACTAATTGGATGAAATGTGGAAGATGGTAAAACTGTCACGTTTTTGTCACATGACGAGAGATTGTCATGGTTGTCCCTGTCCTATGACCGGTTGGTGACGTGTCGTCATTTTTTCGCGTCCCTGACTATTACCCAATCAAGTTGATCTTCGAATTCATTTTGTTTATAAAAACGGGTTGTTTTATGGCAAATCGTGTCCAGTTAAGTTTTCTTTCGATCGAGTCGAGCACTGATCGAAAAAACTCATTGCCTATTCGGTCTGACCAAATGATCATTCGTTAGTAGCGAACAAATGCATATTCGACGCGCGTTGTTTGACTCGACTTTTATCTTTCAAGGGAACCATTCGTTAACTATTAGCGAATATTTATTTGGTCATTTTCAACTCTACCATTTATTAATAGTTAACAAATCGCGTTTGGAATAAATGAATCGTTCTATCAGTGAGCACTATTTGAATTAAGCCGCAGACTCGTTTTACTATTTTTAGGAAATGTTCAATCCAAGTCGATAAAAACCTCTCGAAATGTAGATTCCCGGGTCAATTCCATTCTGTGCATCTGAAGTCTCGATAACAATAGGACTCATTGCCTGGGTAAGTGGGCCGTTGAAAAAAAATTCATCAATCGTGGTATAAAGTAGTACATCCAAACTGCACGTCAGTCATTGAGTGTAGCGAGGAAAAATGATTTTAAATTGCCCGAAAAAAAATTATTCATCATTGATCATTTTTTTATCTATTCTAACCTTGACGAGAGTACAAAATTAATCCATCAAATTCTCTCTGTAATTATTTTCTTAAACAATATTTGCTGATCTGACTAGGGCATCCTATACAGTTGGGGTACCCAGAACGGATAAATTATTTATCACAAAAGATTGCCGCTGGCGCTAATTTTCGTATTAGGCATAACATTTTTATTTATTGTCTTCTAATTTTTTAAGGGTTTTCTCTCTAATCTTGGAATATTAATTTTCTCATAAGACCATTTTCCACGATTTCCGAGGGAAACTTGGCATTGACACCTCAATAATTACAGTTTCAATTTTTTTAAATTACGATTCGAAAATACGACTCATTGTCACAAGTTCAGATTTGTTACGACAATATTGGAGATAGCGAGTAGAGCCAAAACGGTGAGGGACAGCTGTGTAATGCTGAAGGTTTCCACAAGAAATCATGAAAAATGTAGAACGATTCTCGCTTTTTTATTTGACATTATATAGCTGTGACGCCTTTGCATTATAATCGAGTATAAATTTGTCGACTTGACGGAAATATGTTCAATGATGTATTTAATGAATTCCGTACGTGCCTCCGTCAGTGCCTTTGCACTTTACGCATCAATACAATTGCATCCACTTTGGGTTTAGTTCAATTAGGAATTGGTTACCGAAGACAACAACCAGAGCGGAAAAAGGCGGAAGAAGAATCATTGATCGAAGAGTTGAATAAGAAAGAAGTTATTTAATCGGTAGACTTCACGGAGAGCAATGTTCAGTAAAAATTACGGAACAATTCACGTAATCCGCAATGGGAAATCGTTTTTCTAATTTTTACAGGAATGGAAGAGACGAAATAAGAAATGTTCAGTGAATTTTCAGGTTCATCACCGAACAAAGTACGAAATTGTCACGTAATTTTCCCCGAAGAAGTAAAATCTTACAGAAACTTACCGACTTATTATGCCTCCAAAAAAAAAAATTCTTGAACGTTCAACAGTTTTAATGAAGTTTGTGACTTATTTCTACGTTCCGATCCGTAAAATTTCTCAATCGTTGGGGAAAAATTACGGAACAAATGGTAGAATTTACGTGGCGATTCGCACAATTTCAGTTCCGACTCCCACTTTTCATCGAATTTTTCTCTCCGTGTGGAATAATCTAAATGTCTGGGCGATTTCCGCATTCACATGCGAAATCATCATTGAAATTTGAATGAACATATCCATCCGAAATAGAGCTTTAACCTGAGTATTGTCTTATCAATTATGTATTTAATCGAATGAACTCAGGAAATATAAGGAAGAGGTGCGATTAATGAAATGACTATAATTCAAATTTCGTACGTGTTTCTGTACCTTCTCACTCATCGTTGATATGTTATATTTAGTCCATTACAATTTTAGTTTAGTAATAATTGTACTGTCACTTATCACAATCACCCTGAGATGAATCAGGAGTTGATACTGTGTATGGAAGCGTTCTGTATTGTGCTGTTCCCCTGACAGCATTATCAATCCATGTTTTGTAATAAGCGACATTAGAAACTGCACCGGGTTCATCAGTTCCATCCTCTAATCCACGGGAAATTACACCAACAAGTTTTTGATTCACTACGAGAGGACTACCACTATCGCCCTGCACCCAGAAAGTATAATTATTTAAAATACTCTAGACTCTATTCCAACATCTTCTGTATTCAAGGATTCAGTACTTACAGGGCCTAATGAAAACCCCTGATTGCCCTTTACACATAACTCATCCTTGTGATAACCGGTATCCGGATCCATTCTTCTACAAGTTTGGTAATCATACACCGTCTGAACTGAACTTTGCAGTATGCGAGAAAAAGACGGTTCATCGGGAAGAGTGTCTCCCCAACCGTAGATGATACCTGGAGAATTTGTCTGTGGCGGATTAATTGCCAGGCGAATGCGTTTTATTGTCGGGCCGAAGGTTAGTCTCTCCTTGAGCTAAACAGCCGGAGAAAAGGGGTAACACTATAGTTGATCATAAATGCATGTTTGTGGGCAGTTTTTCTTTCATTCCACCAATAAATATATTTGCAGCGAAGCCAGATACGTCCACGTCGTGAAGTTCAGAGTTATACCTCGATATTATTGATGATTAAAATAGTGATGCCGCGAGACAGCTTACGAGACATCAGGATACTTTGGAGAGATAGTCTCGGTCTCAGTAAACAGGGAAGTTTACACGGACAAAAACCGAGGGTTTAGATTAAAAAACACGAAAAACTTGAGACCGAGATAAGATAAATTGACTCAGAGTCATCACGAGATTAGTCGATACTGCGTATTTCGAGACTGAGACGAGAGCAAAGATTTCCATGTTCTCTGAGACCGAGATCATCTCTCCAAAGTTTTGTCTCGTAAAGTGTCCCGTGGCATAACTATACTAAAATGACATTGACTTTAGAAAGAAAGGTGGTGGTGATTATTATGAACACGTATAGGAAAAGATATGTGACTCATAGACGTTTGGAATTAATGAGTGTGGCCAAGCTCACAGGCAATGGCTAAAACCACGTCCGGCGGCCAAAAACTATTTTCCCGGGGTTATATCAATTGATTTTATCAGACAACATTGTAGGGACCATTCACGATTTTTTTTGCGAATTACAGTAGAGGCTTCGTATAAAATACCTCTCTACAAGATACCTCGCGCTCCTAGCGCTCGAGGCCTACCCCCCACTCTCAGCACTTTGTTTATGTTTATGTTCCATGGGCTTCTTATAATACACCTATGGCCCCGGTCATTTTTCAACGGGAAGAGACTAGTTATAAGGATCAAACGGTGCTAAGGGTCAAACGGGAGGAACGAACGAAGTGATCATGAGGGTCTAATGACCTTAAGGGAGGGTCACACCACTTTTTTCAAGTAATGGAAATATACATCGATTTTTTTTTTCACTTTTTCCATCGAAAAGTCGTAATTTTTCGTCTGTGATTATTCTCGAGTCCACCAACAATCCCTCAACATCAGCTGCCATTCTATCACGCAGGGTTATGTTTAGAGAGAAAAGGGAACGCTGGCGATACAAATTCGAAACATTAAACAGATATAAATTGATTAGTTATCGATATTCATTCATTAAAAATGAAAATTTCATTGAATTCGGGCGCAACGAGCGAGGTATCTTATTTCAAACCAGCTGACCCCTATTTTTCTCCTCTCTACGGACGCGCGTAGTGGGGGCATAGGGGTTCCCGGAATTCCACTCTCCTACTGTCCCTAAGGTGTCTTATACGAAGTCTCTACTGTATATAATCGTTATATACCCCGCCGACACGGACGACTCACATGTGGATTGACGGGTGCGAGGATGAGTGCTAAAAAATACGGCGAAGACGGAGAGTTAATGTTCTCACTGGTTCAATTTTGGAAACTAAAACTTTCTTTTTTCTGTGAATGTGCGTACCTTCAAAACTGCAAGATCTGCGCGGATAACCTCTTCATTATGTAAAACTTCATTGAAGTCCGGATGAACATAAGCATTCAATATCTCATATGTATTAACACCGCACTCATAAGAGGTTACCCCTGCCACAACACGCAGCCACTTATAATCATATTCCATTTCATAATCCGATATATACTGCCCAAGGCAATGCGCTGCTGTGAGAATATACCTTTTGCCGATGATTGTACCACCGCATACGAGTCCAGTGAACGCGCCTAGATCTGAACTGTCATGAATCATTACTGCAAATGGAGCATCCTTGATATCCGTGTCTATTCCATTAAAAATTGCATTGATACCTGAGTAATCACATTGTTAGAAGAATAGAGCTGTTGAGGTTGCAGTGATCATTTCTTCCTAAATTTTGATCAATTCAGTATTGATATATTTTATTATGACTTACCAGTACTGAAAATGGCCACAAGAGCCAAAACGGCGAAAGAGGACAGCATCACGGTGGACAACCGAGATCCTCAAGCAGTCTTCAACTTATGGAATGAATTCACTGGATATGATTCTCGCTTTTATATTCAGCTTAGTTCGCTTCAGAGGATTCTGTTATCATTATTTACTGATTATAATTTAATGGCTTCACTCATTAATGGAGTGTCCAAATCGGTTCATTACGGAAATGTAAAAGACGGCTTAGATTAGGGAATTTTACATGACCGAATATTTATTGCTACATGTGATACGATAATTCTTTCTTCTTCATTTCTATAGAAATTGACACGAGAATATTTTCTTGTATCAAGGAAATCATCTTTGGCAGAACTAATTTTTTCTCTCATAATCAGTGCAATTCCATTCTATTCATATGGAGTCTCAGATAACAGTGGGACTGATTGACGGGGTATGTTAGACATTGAAAAAAAATTCATCAAACATGGGTGGAACTAGTATATCCAAACTGCGCGTAAGTCGTTGAGTGAAACGAGGAAGAATAATTTTAAAATTCCTGAAAACAAATGATTCATCTCTGTATATTATGAAAATCCAAATCGACTTCTGATGAAAATTTGGTACTCGAAATTAAGACTCCAGAATTAAGGGTCTGAATAAGGATACGAGGGTCAAATTAAGTGTCACAGGGGTCAAATTAAGAGTTACAAGGGTCAGAATAAGAGTCACGGGAGTCAAAATAGGGGTCTAAATGAGGGAAAAAATACGGGTCTAAATAAGGGTCAGAATAAGGCTCGTGGGGGTAAAAATAAGGGTCAGAATAGAAGTTTCATGGGAGTCATATGGGGCTCTCTCTATATTATCAAAATCCAAATCGACTTCTGCTGATGAAAATTTGTTACTCGAAATTAAGACTCCAAAATTAAGGATCAGAAATGAAGAGTAAAAAACCAAAGGTCAGAAATGACGGATCAGAAGCTAAGGGTCACTAGGGTCAGAATAAGGGTTCAACTACGAGTCATAAGGGTTGACGAGCAGGGCTGCGCCCCCTGGTCATTGTTAATTTCCTCCATGAACTCTAATTTTGACGAGAGTACAAAATTAATCCATCAAATTCTCTCTGCAATTATCATCAGATTTTCCAGAATTTCAAATTGTCATCTTCAAAATTTAAGTTAGATGCCTATCCCAAACCAAGTCCTCAATGTAAAGAGGTCAATTTGAACAAAGAATGTTACAACGTCCGATGTTAATCTAACTAATTTTCTACCTGACAAAACCTTAATAATGAGTACAATATAACTCAAGGCTATATTAAATGGGTTCGATACCCCAAGCTTTATCTGCGAGCGTATTCTTTATGTTGCGTGTTATCTTCTTTCCGCTCTAAAACGTCTCTAATAGGAACGAATAGTCGTTACAGGGAACATTCTCACGTGCTAAAGAAGCGTGAAATGTATTTTTTAACGAGTTGACCGCCTACGGGGACATCAATAGTCCCTCATGCAAGTTAACACGTGTGTTACAATGTATTAATTCCGGACATTTATGAGTTTTTTCAAAGCCGAAAAAGCTGGAGCAAAGTCAAGCTTGTAAATCAGATCTTGGAAATCGATCATAAAACTAAAATAAACCCAACTCGAGTGGAAAAAACTGACTGAAAAAAGATTATTTATATTTTTTCTACTCCTTTGTGGTTATATGTTTTTTCTGATTGTCACAGTTCTCAGAAAAGTGAGGAGTGCGGAAGAAACGACAGCAAAAGGCGGACATCAAAAGCTTGTTAGTGCGCTAAGTCGAATAGTCCGTGTGCGTCTCTATTGGCTCTCGTGTGGCAGGTGATTCTGTTGTTGGTCCATTTGTGTGCGCAGACGCCCCAAGAATGGCCGAGAGTTACGCCATAATGGGGCGTGCGCCGCGAGACCAATGCCACTTTACAATTCATTTTTCTGCGTCTTTTTTTCCTCGTTTATTCGATTTGCTGGCTCTCTCTCCAGCCCGTTTGGGCATTCCTGTCGGCGAAACAGAGACTAGCGTGCCCCTGTTTGCGGGGATAAAGGAAGAGGAGAAAGAGGAGCACCAGGAAGTCGTTAACGCCCCTCTCGATACATACCACGTGGATTTGGCTGAGTGAAGCCAGGTGAGAGATTCCTTCACGAATTCCATTCATGGTATCACGAGCGGCGCGCGTTTGTGTGAATTAGGAGCATTGGGAGACTATACACCTGTGAAAACTCTCGGGGAAATAGTAGGATGGAAATGGTAATACAATTCAGTAGTGAAGCGGTAAACAGGGGTGAGTCGATTTTGACTTTTGGCCAGTTTTTTATGAATATCTCGGAATCGAAGAGAGATAGAAAAATTGTTCATCAGACTTTTTTATAACCCTTAATTGGCTCTACAAACAAGGTCATGACAAAAAAATTTCTATCTCTTTTAGATTCCGAGATAGTCGTTAAAAACTGGCCAATAGTCAAAATCGACTTAACCCGGTTTACCGATTCGACTACGCGACTGTATCTTAGATACAGTAGAATTTTTCCAATCATTTTATGAATCTTGGAAGAATATTCCTTTTCCCTGGAATTTCTAACATATTTTCCAACGGTGCAAGTTAAAAATAAAATTTGGAGCTCCGAAATTCAAATAATAAAATCATTAAAAATACTCAAAAATATTTTTTTTTGCTTTCTTTTCAAAAAATGAGAAAATTCCCTGTGAAAGATTCCCTCCCATGATTTGTCACGAAATCACTAATAAAAGAAAAATGTAATATTCTCGATCGTGAAAGCCTAGAAATTATTTCTAATGTTATTTATCGAGGTTGTACAACAGGAATAATTGTTCCATTCATCTCCTCCAAGGTAGAATAGACCAGTGTCCACAGAATGCACCCGGGTATTTAGACCAAGAGATTCACGGGGTGAGACATCTGTCTGACAACTTAACCATCCACCCCCACACCCCCTGCCTGTCGTGTTCTCTCCCTCGATTTTCTATGTTACTCTACGCTCAGCCCATCGTGTGCCCCTCGTGGAGGATGAAGTGCCGCGTGTTCCAACAGTAGACACGTTACAGTGTAACTCGACGGGGTGGAGAAGCATCCTCTGACACCCTGCGGTCCTGTGCTCGTCCTTAATGTACCTCGTTTTCCAATTTTTTTCTCTCTACAGTCCGTTTTTCGTAGCTCGTGTGGAGCTGACTCGCATTATTTACGAATGTGGAGTGTTTAGGGGCAGGAGGGCTCGAAATGGGGAATTGGAGAGTTTTCGGGGTACAGTAGCTGCTTGTTAGGCGTACTAATCCTCTTAACGAGATGCTGAGTTTGACGAAATAGGATTGTAATCAATAAACAATGTCGGTAACAAAATCAGTCAGAGTTTTTTTTTGAGAGGACACTATTAGGAGAACAATTGAATTGGACTGATTTTGATTCAGGGGAGGAAAAATTATGAAACATTTTTTTTCCAAATCAAGCTGAATTCTCAATTAACACTAGTTGTTTACCGCATGTGATCCCGCGGCTCTGGTCACCTCCGGGGGGATTCGACGCCGTGTTATTCACGCTCGCAACGCTGCCGAATTCGCTTTATACTGCTCAGGTGCGTTTAGCGAGTTTCTAGCAACGTCGCACAACGGGCGATTTCATTTAACATGGGAACAAATTGTGCAGCTATCGGAAATAATTGGTTTTTTCGGTGATTATATCATTAACGAAATACTATCATTTTCTAGGCTCTTCAACTGATGAATTAAATTTTTTTAGATTTTTCCACTCAACCAGTGAACAGTAAGAAAAATGACGCGCTGCGACGTTTCCCTCCCATGGTAACTATTCTAGAATTAATTAAAAATCCAAGAATAAGTATTACCTGATTTGTTCTGATTTTTCTTAATCTTCATGGCACAGTTGAACTGAAATTCGCAGTTTAACAGTACAATACTGAATTTTCAATTATTTTACATCTCAGTGGACAGATAATCTGATAAAATTCCTACGAAGTTTACCAGGAATTTCAGTGGATTGATTGATCATATATAATAAATATATCTCTATATAATAAAACAACAAAAAAGTTTAAAAATTGTGGAAATGCCCCTGATTCTAACCCTTAGTGTAACGCTAATTCTGACCCTTATCTGTCACTCTGATGATGCTATTGAGAATGAATTATTATCTCTATCTCTCTAATAAATTCATGTCTCTATAGCTTTATATGGGATCATACGGCGGTCAAATGCTTGAAAAATAATTAGAGTATACCTCATACTATTCTAAATGAATGGAAAAATTAATGGTGAGCTTTTGTAAATAATTCAAATCTCAATTTTTTAAAGGAGCTTAATCATGCAATCATTTTTTCTCTATAGAATAGGAGCAGCTAAATATCTCCAAGAAGACTGGGGGAGCGGGCGCGAGTGAAACGAGCGGAGGGGCGATCCCTCCTGGGTGGAGCGAGCAAAGTGAGGAGAGGGACGAACTCTCCCCCCTCTCCCCGGGGGGAGGGTTGGCGAGCGGGGCCAAACCCTTCTTGTAAATTAATATTTTTCAATATTACAGAAAATATAATTGAAAATTCAAGTGAAGAAAAATCAGTGTCTCCAATTTCTTAATTGATAAAACTGTATTCCTCCATTATCAAATTGATTATGATCTACGAAATTTAGGAATGAACAGGCATCATTATGTACTCTTAGAAAGAAAAAAATGAGAAAATTAAATTCTTGAGGATCAGATCTTTTCATGTTAAATAAAATTAACTTCTTTATTAGTTCCAAGGAATGATTTTAGAGAATTGGTAAATAAATATTGCTTTCAAAGCAGAGAAAGCGATAGACTATGAAATATCGTACAGTTTATTCAGGAGATGGTAAATTTATTAATGAAAGAATTTTGTGATTAATTTTTTTCAACATTCTTACTTTTCAAGATATTCATACATAAATCAATATGCTGAGAAACGACGAATGTGAATCATTTGTGAATTTATTCTGCCTACTGCGGCCTCTATAAAGCCATCCATGTTATTAATAGAATAAATTAATTGACATTGTCGTCGAAAAGTGACAGTGACTTCCTCCAGCACTTTTTTTGTTTTGCGTAAACATTCAGCTATAATGTTCCAAAGACGTTTTTATAATATTTATTTATGCTGCACAATTTTAGACTATTGTAGGTAATTACAAGTGATGAACATCCCTTGAAACAACTAATTAGTCTGATTTCCACAATTCGTGTTGAAACCGAAAATAGAGTGTGTTTATCCAGAAGAGAAGCCTCCATTCGTTTGCCGTCTCGTTTGATTCTAATAACGAGAACTGATCCGTGTTGTGGCCCTCTCACGCACACAAATTCCCATGAGTGTAATCCCCGATCCAACCGCTTGTCTCTTTCTCCGTCTGAAATGTAAACGGTTGTCATGCGGACGGAATTAGAAGCGCGAACTTGATTTATTGCAGAAACTGTCGCGACTGGGGAAACATCCAAAATATGTTGCCATTGGAATTCACTGAAGAGCATAAACAAAGCGGGTTGGACTGAGAAGAATTAACGGATCATAATAGAACTTGTGATTTATGTGGATATAATTTTTTATGCTACTGGGCCCGATAAACCGCGATTCTAACCTCGCTTCACTTGGCTAGATCGAACCCGTAGCGTAAAATGTTCACAAAATGTTCCCTGACTAATGTGGGTATAATCCTCGTCTTCGGCGCGGATTATAAACCCACATTCGTCAGAAAGTACTTTGTCAACCTAATTATGAAATCTACTATTTTTGTCACGGCTGCTACATTCAACACGCAGAAAAATCCTCATTGTGATATTTCAAAATTTTAAATTCAGACTTTCGAACGTCTCAAGTTGAAACGTCCGAAAGTCTCAATTTGAGACTTGAAAATCTCCATTTGTTTTTTCTGAAACTCTCCAGTTAACCCTTGATCACTCGTTCAATGAGCGCTGCGCCGAGCCGCCCGGTGCGAGTGAGTCCCTGTCGACCACTCAAACGACAGTGTTGCTACATTCACTGCCACCCTTGAAATCCGCGCACAGCGCTAAGCGCCAACGTGGCAACAACGCGCTCGGTTTAACTTAGCGGCGCTGCGCTAACGGATGAAAGTCCCAATTGCATACTTGAAAATCTCAATTTTTACCCTTGACGTCAGTATATGCTTTTGAGACTCGGTAACCTAACTCTGCAACGTCGTTGTCGAGACGAAACTACATGAAAACCGATTCGAAACAATGAGTTTTTGTATTAAAAATGATGGAAACACTCCGAGGAATCGAACTACGGAGCCCTTTTTTTGATTAATTACTCCGTTCTTTTAAAAAGTTTTCCGGGGATCATGTTTTAGTTGTTATTTCCTCAGCATTTTTTTCACTCTTTAACGATTCATCTGGTCTGTTATGGAGAATTCACCAACAGGAGAATCAAGAGCAACTGAACTCCACACAAGCTCCCTATTAGAAAAGAAATATTTAGAGATAAGGCACGATGACAGTTGAAATGAGTTTACCAGGCGCCTGAAAACACCAATTGATCCCCACTGATGCTGGGGAAATTTGTCGGGGGGCTATTTGAAAATACGGATGGCTGACGCTGACATGGAACCAGCAAGGTGTCTCATGTCCTGTGGGATGTTGGGGATTTAGAGGATTTTCTAGTCCAACGATGATGTGTTTAACACGATGTCGCACATCGAGGTTATATATTGGTTCCGGTTAGTAGAGACTTCCTATTTTTGAGGGGCTATAAACTTGAGATTGTTAAGGGACTCTTCCTTTAATAATGTGAGGGTGGGGTGCTGTGGGATTATGATTACAAACGGCAGTAGTTCAAAAACAAATGTGATCAGGAATTATTCCACATTTTAAGGCCATTTAAGATATTCAAGTAGCTTCAACAGTTTTTTAAGGATAAAAATATGAATTTTGAGATTTTCAATCCTTGAATTTAGCAATTGGATTACATCAGGAAAATTTGTAAGAATTCATGGATAACAAGATCATATGCAGGGGCTGCCAACATTCGCAAAAGATTTAATATGTTGGGGAGGGTAGGGCAAAATGCACCCCTAGGGCAAAACGGACCACTGACAGAAAATTGGTAATTTTTGTTTTTTTTCTTTCCTTCAAATCAGGAACACTGAATGTGTTGAATTAAAAAAGAGTCTCTTGGATCGTAACCGTCACAGGGGTTTTATGAACAACAAGTGTCGTTGAACCGGAATTTGATCAGATTTGCTAATCACCTCAAACCACAAATTACTTCGGATGTGCTCCATTCGGAAGCAAAAACAAAAATTATCAATTTTCTGTCAGTGGTCCGTTTTGCCTTATCCTCCCCTTTTTAATGACAAAAGCTATTCACTATGCAACAGGATTATTATGTTTTTTCCAACCGTTGTCATACATATTTAAATATCTTCTCCTCATTTCTAACCTAGGGAGGGAAAATAAAGGATCCTCAGCCGCCAGTGCAATTACCAGCCGAGCCGAAGGCGAGGTTGGTAAGCACGCGGCTGAGGGTCCTTTATTTTACTTCCCGTGGTTAGAACGCGATTTTCCGTCTCGGCGTAGGCGCAAAGTCAGAGTTCCCTCCCGCTTCGCGGGAGGGAAATGTGACTTTGCGCCCGCCGGGACGGAAAATGTTTATTCGTTAATAGTTAACGAATGTATATTTGAGGAGCCTTGTTTGACTTGACTTTCGCCATTCAAGTGAACCATTCGTTAACTATTAACGAATATTCATTTGGTCATATTCAACTCTACCATTCGTTAATAGTTAATGAATCTCGTTTGGAATAAATGAATCATTCTGTCAGTGTATGAACTTTCCGTGCAGGGATGTGAAAAAAAATCAAAATGGTGTGATATCATAATTTAAGCAACCCCCATGCCTCCTTCATCGGAAAACGCCACAAACTACAGATCCCCTCCCCCTTAATAGTGTGACATGATATTTGAATACTCCATTGGAGAAACTATTAAGTAATTTACAACTGAAAGAGAGATCTCTTTTGTTCAAATACAAATGAAGTATTGAAAAGGATTCCAACGACAAAAATTGTCAAAGTCAAAAAAATTTGTCAAAATAATTGAAAATTTTTTTCTCAGACATTTTCTCTCCTGTTTAGATCCGAATGTTTCCTGTAAATGTTTCTTTTCAGATGATGGATCATTCTCCATACTCCCGAATTTGCATGCCCCTTGAATGCTCCCTGATTGCCACCTCAATCTCCCCATTATCCGAAAAATTCTCCCACGACTCTCTGCATCCTTCCACAAACCCGAATTGTAAAACTTCCTCTCGACTAAATTTGTATACACCATCATGTGACTCTGGATTAAGGTCTCTCAACTGTTGGCATTCTAACAAGAGAAGAGAAACACACAAAGAGACGAATCCACTGGTATCTAAAAGAATCAAGGGATTACGTTCTATAGTGTTCGTGTGTCACACGAACCATCATGCAGCAACTAATCCAGAGCAAATGAAAAAAGATTGGAAAAAAATTCCTCAGTCCAAAGAGTACCTTGGTAAGAGGGTAAAAATTAGTCTCGGGTCGTGATGACCCTGCCTCCGGATATTTCCTCCGTTCTATGAAAAAAAAACTGTGTTACGCATCGTAAAGACATCAATCGTGAGGTGATGCGGGGGGTCCCTACGGTGTTGCACTAACGCGCAATTTTGGGGTACATGAACGCTTCTCACCAGGAAGGCATCTCATCTTTTAACGGAGATGCACACGACTGTCAGTGCAAGGGAGGAGATCGTCCTCACTGAACCTACGCAGAAAAAACCTCTCCTCCTCCTGCTGTGCTCCAGGCCAAGTCCAGTCCACGAGTGAGTCCCGTGCACTCGACAATGGCGACCCGAGGGTTCACGATAATCGCAGCACCAAGAATGAGGGTACCCATTGGGGGTAAGGTCGACAGTGCGAAGGGCGCGTGTCCGTGTCCCGTTGTGACGTACACGATTCTGGTCTTTGGAAAAAAAAATTTGAAAAAAGAGCATTGGGAAAAGCGTTGAGAAATCAGCATGATGCCCTGGCATACCCCAAAAAGGCTCACTGGTTTGCCTGACATTAGTCAGTGGTGGATCTACCCGGCGTACCTTCAAACTTAATTCGAACTTTAACGTTCGTCACGCGTTTCAACGGTTGGAGATTCCTCCGGTGGAAGTGGATTCAGAAGCGTGGACAGGTCAAATGAACGGCGTAGTTAGCTGCGGAAAATCAGGTGATAGGACGATTTTCACCGGCGTCAGTACTCGCCCAATCGGGTCCAGAATTAAGAGAATGTGCCACTGCTTTAGAGATTTCGAAAAAGAAATTTCAGTTGCGAGTCTCTTGCTAATTCTGCTTGATAATAGTTTTTGTCGTCACTGTGACGAAGCATCTTTTTGGTTATGACGTCTGCGAGCGACTTTTTAGCATGCGCAGCGCGCGTGAAACGAGGCTTCACGAACTGAGTGATAAAAAATCTTTTTTGTCATCCAGTTCGTAAAGCCTCGCTTCACGCATGTTACGCGTGCTAAAAAGCCGGTCGCGAATATCGTGACAAAACACTTAGTTTCTATCAATTAGTCATACGGAATTCATTTGTTATCGTTTTTTCGGATATTTTTATAACAAATTATTTTAAATACGAATGGAAAAAGTGATGTTATTTATGTTCTAATGTTTATTCACGTAACCTTTGGATTTTTTAATGGATTCACTTTCTCAATTGTGACTGAATTCAACTTCGCATTCGTCATGGGCCATGGGTATTCCAACTGAAATCCCTCCCAGGAAAAATCAGTTTGACGCACGTCGGCAGGTACCTTACGATTAGTTGCGGAAGATAAACCCCGGAAAATCAGGTGATACCTCGATTTTCACCTGCATCAGTAGTCTTTAGAGGCCCTCAGAGTTAATAGTTTTGGGTTCACAAGAATTTCTTTTTTCTTCTCAGGCTCCTTCAAAAGAAGATGTCTACACTCATTCCCGGTGAAATTAATCAGTGCCGCGGCATCAAAGATACGAGTGTTTGAGAAGAGTTTGTTTATCGAACAGTAGCAGACGTGTTGGGTGGTCTTTCCTGGAAGCTCAGATATGCTTCAGCCTTCCAATGTTTATATTTCATAAAAATTTCCGAATAAGAATGAAAAATAATCTGAAATTATTATCGCAATTGAATTGAATACTGTTTCAATCGCAGGGGAATGGGTCTTTAAACTTTATATAAACACTTCAGTCACAGATAATTCAGTTTATACTGACCCCGAAAAAACGTAAACACTCGGCGGCTTGACTTTGAAAGACCTCCAGTGTTTTTTCTGCTTTTTTCGTGTGAATGTAAACTCCAATCTGGCAAATTTCGGTGGACCATCGTGATGGATTCCAGAAGCAGCAAGACACTCGACTAAACGTGTCCTGACGCTTGGGGGCTTACAAATGTGCTGAGATAACAAGTGTATCTTTTTTAACACTCGTTAAATTTATGCCTTTGCAAATTGTTGAGCCGGAGAATTTGTTTATTTACACTTCAGACACTTGGAGTTATGGACGGTAAAACATTCATCGCCGGTGAGTACTAGTCGTGGGGTATAAATTTAAAAACCCAATCTAAGTGTCTCATTTGTCTTTTTTTTACATCAAACGTGAAATACGATGTTTTCTCCTTGGAAATTTCAGGGAATAAATTTAAAAATAAAAATTGCTGGCTAACAATGCGAAAACAGAATTATAAAAGTATTTTTGAGTTGACTTTTGGGGAATAGGGTGAACTGGACAGTGTTGGAACGAATAAGAGTTGTCAAATATCAATGATCGAAAGAACAAGATTTTTTAATATGGGAAATTTTCATCAGGTCTCATTGAATTCATGAACATTATTCATTATTCATATTGGTTTTTAAAAAGGGCAAAAGTACTATTTCAGTGCATTGAGCATTTGTTCTACGATAAATATATAAATTAGTTCAATCACTGGACGAGTTCGAAAACTAGTGCGCTTACCTTATTCTCTTATTTATCTACACAGAGAAAATCGACAAAGTTCTCAAACAAGTCTTACGTGTGTCAAGAAAATATTTTTTTGAAAATCATCAAAAAAGGATTTTTTTATGCCAAACATGCAGAGAGTGCGCCGGAATGAAAAAATGTTGTGGCAAAAATAGGTTTAGTAGTTCAAAAAAAATTGCATTCTAGCACTACTCATTCGTTATTTGATACTTCCATACGTATTTTGCTCCCGAAAGATCTTTCTTTTACGCGAAACAAGGGATAGTAGTTTTTCGTTTCGACTGTTTAATAATCACAGACAAGAAATGAACCCTTAAATGAAACAATAATAATGATATTGTTGCGTATTTACCCTTTTTCTCCCTCAACCAACTTCATGTACGATCGTCTCTTTGTCGATCATCATTCTTTTATCTTAGCTCTTAGTCCGCGGACGTGTCATTTCTTTTCGTATCTTTTATTAATTATTCTTTTCGCCCCATTTTATTTAATAAACGAATTTATTATTTAAACGATGTCGTATTTTACAATATGATAGCAATCTTGTAACTTAGGGATAAAATATTTGTTGATAAATTTTCCTCCATATGAGATATTTTCATTCTGAAAAGGCACCGCCTGGTGTGAATTATCCGCCTCTTAAGCCAAATATTTCGTGCCTGTCGAAAGCAGAGCAATTATTCATGCTTGCGCCTTTTAAAATCAAACCAAACAAATTCTTTTTTGGCAATTTTCAACTAGCGATTTTGTCGGCCCAAACAAGACTTGTTTGCCAACGTATTTGTTTTTCTCTCAGTGTATTTTAACTTTTTAAAAATATGTGATTTTTCAGTCTCTACGTATTATTTCCCCTGTGGGAAAACTTGCGCACGACTAAAAGTTTCAACACGCCCATGAATAACAAAAAATGAGTATATGCAATAGAATGGGCTACCCATTCAGAATCGAATGATCAATGAATTGGCGAAAAGTAATATATTGTATCAATATTATTCCAATTCCATTTTCCCATAAATTTTCATTTTCTTTGTACTCTCAACCGGATGCAGCGGATCTCCAACTTTCAACGAATCGTGATTTCTATTCTCGAGCAATCCACAAACGTTATAAACCCCCCATCTCCATTTCCGCAAGTCACGCGACCAAGAAAACGAACCCCGTGACGAACAAATAGCCAGCATAATGCCCTCAAGCCCCCCTCCCCCCACACGGCAAACGGCTACACCCAGTACATCTCATTTCGTACGACAATATCCAACCAAATGACTTTCCTGTTACATTTCTTTTCCCTCAAAAAGTGTCCCGACATCAACGACTCCATTCCTTCTTCATTGACATGAAAAGTATTGTGAAGGGAATTGGGCCCACAAGTCGCCACTGCCAGCGGTGCCCTTTTTCGTTTGTTGTAAAGAGCACTGCAGTCAAAGAGATTATTTTGCAAGGGCCCACCAAATGTCCCCCCCCCCCCCNCCAAAGCCCCCCCCCCCCCATTGATGTGTCTCTTCCTCGTGTCCAGAATGGAAACGAAGAGACTCGAGACTTCTTTATCCAATCATCCGACCATTCACGCCTCCTTCAGTTTCCTCTGGATGCGTGTACAAACCATTGGATAGCAGATCCATCATCCTGAGGCTTCCTTCCTGTGGCCATGCAAAGTGCCGTGTTGTAAAACTGTGCCAGTTTCGTAGACAACCTGAATACCCTAATTCCCAGGTGGCCCAGGTGGTACAAATTCAATTGATACCAGTTAAGACGTGATATAAGTCAATTTGAAGCGTGAGGAATTCAACGGTTTTTTCACAATTGTTGGTTTATTGATAATTTGGTAACCATTTCCCTCCCATTTTATCGTGTTATGCACATGGAGAAAAAAATTTCTAATATCTGAAACATTTTTACATGAGATCAGCCCTAGTAGAAATTTCATTGCGCAGAAACGTCGCGGCGTAAGTTGGCGCGCGACATTGCCTTTCGCGGTGATGTACCTCAGAGAGGTACGCAGCAGGGTCGCTGAGACAGGGCTGCGCGGGGTTTATGCGGGATAGATCTATCTGTGTCCGCCCTAACCTCAAATCCTGTCAATTAAGAATTCACAATCTTCAGATTATGCGTATTCATTCAAATCAATTATTGACGGATTAACGAGTTGTTAGTGAGTAATAATCTCTCTCTAAAATCATCAAGATTATTATTATTGATAAAGGGAAAAAATGGGAGTGCACCGCGTTAGTGTCGCATAGGGTTCCAGCAGCGACCTGGCCGCGGAGTACGGCAGCACACTCCGTGCGTGAATGTCGCTGCAACAGCCAATGACCAAGGATCGACATCAATCGTTACGTTTGTAGTACTTTGCACCTTACAATAATTAAGGCTTACTTGTCTCCTTTTTATCTGCATAAAAATTATTGGACTGGAAGGGTAAAATTTATTATGCGTCAGGATAAAATTTCTCCAACGTA
Organism: Diachasma alloeum; assembly: GCF_001412515.2. NCBI lineage: Eukaryota > Metazoa > Arthropoda > Insecta > Hymenoptera > Braconidae > Diachasma > Diachasma alloeum. The sequence goes on from NW_021680345.1 coordinate 2,221,222, forward strand.
GAATAAAATTTGATCATCATATATTGATTTTTACTAAATTTCGGGATAGAAATGAGGAAACGATGACTCATGATACACTTTTATAAAACGGTAGGATAATTTTTATCAAAAATTTCTCTCCGTACACTCTTCGCGTCAAATTTCGTCCAGTAAAGCCATTCAAATCCAGTTTAGATTGTATGGTAACTTTTCTCATATTTTTTTCTCCGCGTAGTTATTTTCAAATTGCTGTGAAGCGTGGATTAACCCATCAGATGGAAGTAACGAAACCCTCAGGCAGAATAATCCATACGAGACTTCATTGTTCAAGTGATGAGATGATCCAGACAGCATTGCCCAACATATGCCCACTATCGCATTACCAATCCGTCTAGACTCAAACGATTCCAACGATAACTCGAACTCTCCGGTAATACAACAAACTAATTATGCCCGAGTGCTTGATATTATTTTACCACCGCCCCTGGAAATATAAGCGTCAAGGAGCCTTGGTCATTCAATCCAAAGTCCCGCGAACAGCCTCTCTTTTAAGAAGCTAGCTACATACGAGTCTCTTATAACCCATTCAACTTGTTGTGATGCTTATGCGACGACGCTCACGGCTATAACCCATACACAAAAGACCCAGGAATATTAAGGTCGATGCTATCGAATAAACTTTAATCTCCCGGTATCAAAAGCAAACAAGTGGCCAAAGGGGGTACCAACACATCACACTTTACATTCTCAACCAACAGAAATGCTCTACATTGATGGATAAAAGACGAAGCAAATTGTTGGGGATTGGTAGATGGGATTTTGTCAGTGGGACGTGACGCGATTGAGATATGGTATGTACCAGACACGAATAAAGGAAATATTTGCACGCACAAAGGCCGAGGGATCATACGTAAGACGTGATTCAATTCGCTCAGACATCAAGGCTTTGGCAAATTGTCGACGTCCGGCTTTTGACAATTACAATGGTCATATTGATTTACATTTTTTTTCGGCTTTCGTGGATAACCAATTCATCTTATTTTTTTTAATGGAAGGGTTGACGGTCCGTGAGAGGGGGGCGTTCTCAAGATTAACATTGTTAGATCATTATTCCTAAAATTTCAAATAAAAAATGTTGAATTTTTTCAACAATCACTCATCCACACGAAATTTTCATGTATTTTGTTATTCACGGAGAGAAATATTCAGTAAAAATTACGGAACAATTCACGTAATCCGCAATGGGGAATCGTTTTCCGGCAATTTTTATAGGAATAGAGTAGAAGAAATTTGAAATGTTCAGTGAATTTTCAGGTTCATTACCAAACAAAGTACGAAATTGTCACGTCATTTTTCCCGAAGAAACTTCCCGACTTATTATGCCTCACAAAATCAAAAATTCCTGAACGTTCAAGAATTTTTATGAAGCCGGTGAGTTATTTCTACGTTTCGTTCCGTAAAATTTCTCAATCGTTGGGGAAAAATTACGGAACGACTTGTTGTCCCCACAGCGGTGAGTCATCAGACGAGTGGTTAATTTTTACGGAACAAATCGTAGAATTCCGACTCACCTATTATAGAATTTTATTTTGCTCGCGGATTACGTTTCGAAACGTAATTTTTACGGTTTTTTCTGGTAATTTTTATTGAATTTTTCTCTCCGTGTTGAAAAATCTGTTGAATTCTGGAGTATTCAATGGAATTGCAATTTTCAGGTCCACATGATAATGAAAATTATTATAGAATCTGATAATTCAACCAACAATTTCCTAGAATTTGCAATAAACTGAAAATTCAGTTATATCTGATGTCCAATTTCAGTAATGAATTTGAAAATTATAGATGTCATTAAAATATCAGTGATAATCTAACATGGAAAACCCAATTATTCTGAATTTCCAATCTGAATGAGAGATTCCATGAACGATTTGATCTTAAATTTAAAATCAAATTCACAACATTGAGAATTCAAGAGCAACTATTACTTAATTTTCAAAAAATTTCCAACAGTGTAACGAATGTGAGCATTTTTAATAAGGAAACTTCAAGGGGTTTTCAAACTAAACTTTTGAGGTAACGAATTTATAATTTCCACGCACCCGCAATTTTTAATTAAATAAAATCTAATCTACAATAAAATACAATATCCTGTTATACGGTAAAAAGACACATCTATGGATGCAAATTTTGTTTCTTGCACACATCAGAAGGTCGTGGGGACGAAAGACGAATGCAAAACAAATTTTACCGAACGCGTTCGGTAATAGTATATTATGTCATTAGGCGATCGAATCGCGGTTTATCGGGCCTAATGACATAAAAAATCATTCTCCGTTCCAAAATGCCCAAGAAAATCATTTTTTCGGGCCAACGGAGAAAAATTCACTAATCGTCTCGCATTTTTCTCCGATATAGGGGGAAAAAGTACTCAAAATCGAGTTCACTCCACGACTATATGACTTATTCGATAATTTTTCTCTATTTTTTTTTCTCCTTGTATTCTCAAGAACAAGTAAACAACCAAATTCTCCCCCACAGCCATCCCCAAATGTATTTGTTTCGCAAATAGATTTAATTGCCACGGACAACCGCGCAGATCCCTTTAAAAACCCAGCAGAATGTTTTGAAATATTTCAGACAAACATAACACTCGACGAGGGGCCATTTCTTTTTTCCAGTAATAAAAAATATTACCTTGTGGTCATACCTTCATCCTGCGAACTTTGGGGCTCCTTGCCATCCGGAAGACTCGGCAAATGGCATTTGTGGTGTGTGCGAGAAAGGTTAAATTGCAGGCGTATAAATTTTTTTTATCCCTCAAAAAATCGTAAAACCGCAGTAAAGACCAGTGGGTATACGATTGTCCATATTACAACAGCTTGCGCTCCCTCTCTGTCGCACCCACTCCACCGAAAAAAAACCGTTCCCAATAGGAATGACTTTTTTCAGTTTTTCTGTCTTGTTTCTTCTCCAGTGGTAGGGGTTATATGGTGCACCCGTGACCACAGGAGTGACTACTATAAATAATGCGCTCTGGGGACTGCAATAGGAATCGCAGTTTTTACGGCGTTACCTGAAACTTGTCTTACCACTTGGGGGAATGAGGGGTGGAGGTGGAGAGAGCACTGGAGGGTGTACGTAACTTGATGCAACCGATTGGAAATGTAAGGTGAGGGGGAACTTTTGTTGGAATGGTTGTTACTTTTAACAAGGTGGACGCTCAGGGGTTGCGTTCAAACAATTTTTCTATGGAAAATAGTGAGGAGTGGGG
>NW_021680345.1:2224874-2422862 GCF_001412515.2 Diachasma alloeum
GGGGGGGGGGGGGGTGTTTCTACTGAAAAATTTGCACGTAAAAATGAATCAATCTGCATGGAAAAGAAAAGTTTTGATTTTCAGGGAGATCACAGCAAAAACTAATGTCGGAATTTCACACACCTTTTGTAGACATTTTTTAGACACTGACAAACTTTTGAATAAAATGAAAATTTGTCTGAACTCCAAAAATGATTTAAGAGGTTTAAGCACCTGTTCGTCTGAAATTCAGATGAATTTTTATTTTATTCAGAGGTTTTTTAGGATTCTGTAATTTGTGATCTGCGGACAAAATTTCCGCGACAAAATCGACTTAAACCGTTCAAGGTGTAACCGTTCGGGTAAAAAGTCAAAATAATGGAAAAAATTGGAAAATTCATGGGAGAAATTTTAAAGTATGCCGTATCATTGAGAATTGCACATTGTCTTCAGATCTCAGTTTCAAGAAAAAAAATAAAGAAATTTGAATGTTTTTGTAACCTCTCCAGCTATAACTTTCAAGGCTACCCCACTCTCAATTAGGGAAATTTCCATGGCACTCAAAACAATAATGAATTATTGAGGAAAAAGTAGTGGGTGATAAATCAAATCTTTCTTGAGAACACGTATAAGTTCCAGATTTTTTTCAGATTTCATAAGAAAGTTATTTGAACAAATGATTCGGAAAATTATGAGTTTCGGGGCAATTACGCCCTCACGTGCAAGGGCGCGATTCAAATGGCAGTGAGCGTCATGGGAAAAGTATGGGTTGGACCATGCAACTGAGAGAGAGAGAAAACACTCGACAGGTTTACCAACTCGAGACGCATTTTAATATTATTTCAATCATTAGAATAACATCTAATAAAAATTATTTGACACCTGCAGGTGATGAGAAAAAAATCAATCTGATAAATAAAATCAATGTTCAAAAAATATTCAAATGCACACTTAAATCGTTACCTGAAAATTGGAAAATTTCGTGATCAGTGATTGAATCGGGGCTCGAGGACAATAAGACTCCCCTTCCGTTTCACCCCCCGATGATCTACACACGAAACACCTTAACCACTTCGCTGCTGATTTGTTGACTTTCTATTTGGCGAACCTATTGCATTTTCAATGGAAATCAGCAACAAACAAATAGAATATTTAATACGATTCAACACAACTCCCGTAGAATTTTTTCAGAAGAGTTCTCCTCTTCGATTTCACGCATTCCGTTCGCATTGCGTTCTCCTTTGGCAGTTAATTGATTGTGTTTAATAAGATGAAGTTGCAATGCGAAGACAGATACATTTGATGGTATCGTAGAGGGGAACGATGCTATACTGGTCATAAGGTCTCAACTTTCATCCGTGGGAGTTCGATAATTGGTGTACAGTTACATTGACAGAGGGATAACGTGTAACTATCTTCTCGAATTTTCTCACTGCGCATTCAGCCGAGATAAAACTCCACTCCATGTATATCAATATTTATAGCACATCCTTAAGGTCGCTGGGAGTGGTATCAATGTCATCTCAAATCTCCTCACACCGCTCCAAAATAATAATGATTATTTTTCCCAATCGGATTTCGACCAATCAGAACGCAATATTTGAACCTACACGGAGAGAAATTTTTGATAAAAATTATCCTACCGTTCTACAAAAGTGTATCATGAGTCATCGTTTCCTCATTTCTATCCCGAAATGTAGTAAAAATTAATATATGATGATCAAATTTTATTCTACGTTAGAGAAATTTTATCCTGACGTATCATAAATTTTACCCTTCCAGTCCAATAATTTTTATGTAGATAACAACAAAAATTCTGGAACGGTTGGTAAATTTTCCCCTACCAGTACAGTAATTTTTACTCTACCGGCACGGTAATTTTTATTTTTATCAGGATAAAATTTCTCTAACGTTGAATAAAATTTGATCATCATATACTAATTTTTACTAAATTTCGATATAGAAATAAGGAAACGATGGCTCATGATACACTTTTGTAGAACGGTAGGATAATTTTTATCAAAAATTTCTCTCCGTGTACCCGACAGTTTTATTTCGGATATTTCCTCCTAGCTTTTGAATATTTCGCAGTAGCTCTTCATTTTTTCTGCTCATTACAGATAAAATCTTATATTTGACAGTCTACGGAAATCGGGTTATTCTATTAACATAATTTGTTTAAATCTTCCCCAATTCACCTCCTGATGTTGTCCACTGCACTCTGCTTGGCCAAAATCCGATTGGGAAAAATAATCCGACAAATACTCCTCGAGATTCAAAATTAATCGGGTATTTCCCTCAAGCTCCCCTGCAAGCAAACCATCGTGCCAAGTTTTGCGGAAAAATCCCTCGCTCAAGCGCTCGGGATTTTTTAACCTGCAAAACTTGACTCCCTCATTTGTTTGCAACGAAGCTATCGGGAAGTACCCGATAATTTTGCAGCTCTTACGGTATTACTACTGACAATTTCCTTAATTCTGATTTTGACCAATCAGAGTGCAGTATTCGAGGTCACGTGATGCATTTCACACTGATAATTTCTCCGGATGCAGGGAAATTATCAGACTGATAATTTCCCTGTAGCCTGTCAATTGTTTNGCACACCATCGTGCCAAGTTTTGCGGAAAAATCCCTCGCTCAAGCGCTCGGGATTTTTTAACCTGCAAAACTTGACTCCCTCATTTGTTTGCAACGAAGCTATCGGGAAGTACCCGATAATTTTGCAGCTCTTACGGTATTACTACTGACAATTTCCTTAATTCTGATTTTGACCAATCAGAGTGCAGTATTCGAGGTCACGTGATGCATTTCACACTGATAATTTCTCCGGATGCAGGGAAATTATCAGACTGATAATTTCCCTGTAGCCTGTCAATTGTTTGCTACGAATTTGACAGATATTTCTCACATTTTGGTGAAATGTGTTCCGTAACCCCGAACATTGCACCCTAGTCGGCCAAAATCAGAATTGAAGAAATTGTCCTCCGAACACCCCTCGACCTTTAAAATTCATCGGATATTTCCCTCAAGTTTTCCTGCATATCAACGATCGGGATCAGTTTTGCAGATTAAAATCCCGAGCACGCAGCGCGAGACAACAACATTCGGGAAATATCCGATAATTTTGAAGGTTTTGGGTTATTACTACTGAAAAATTGCCTGGGAAAAAATGGAATCAATGACACATCTCAAGATCTCGTAATTCCGAAAATATTCCAGTCATCGTCTAACTCTCCGGAATAGACAGACACCTTCTGAAAAGGTTAATCCGTAAATAATAAAAGGGATCGCATTGCCCGTCTCATGAACCCATTCCCCTTGTCACCATTTTTAAGTGCATAAAAGTTCTCTAATTCCAACAAAGTCCAGCAACGCCCTGTGTTTAGTTCGCGTCTACAGTTTCCAGTGGACAACAGACCACCCCCGTTTGTATTCAATTTTCGTACAAGATATTATTTTTCGGCGGATGGCTGGGTGTTGAGTAGTGGTGTAGTTGACGGAGAGTGGAAAGGGAAACAAATCGGGATTAGAGCGACTGTCGTGCGACCGCCTGGCGGCGGATTAGCTGAGAATACCTGGCTATATTTTTCTGAATGCTCGAATTTATTATTCATGCATTGGGGGGGCAATGGTTCTTCTTTGATGGATTACTTGAAGTCCCTGGAGTGAAATTTAACCCCAATTTTTTTAGATATGATTGCTTTCACAGTGCAGTAACCAGTTCATTTTCTGCTGTTTTCCGTTACGAGATTCCAATTGAATTTTTGCTTCAAAGTTACAGCTTATCGAATAGAGAACAGACATTTATAGACGTAAAAAAAATTAGTTCTTTTTACGGCTAGAAATGAACTCGAAGAAGTCAAGTAATCGTTGAGCGAACTCGATTTGGGGAAAAAGTGCGAAACGAATGGAAAATTGTTCTACGTTCGCCCGGGAAAATTTACTGGACGTAAGATAATTTGTGCCGAAACTGTAAAACTTACCCTGCATTCCAGCAAAATTTAGCCCACGCTGTTAAAAATTTTCGTCTGAATTTTCCGTGCCAAGCCCTGCGAAATTTTATCGACTTTAATTTGCACTGAAATTTCAGAAGATATTTTCGTTGAAAAATCAAATACACGGAGAGAAATATTCAGTAAAAATTACGGAACTCACAACTCGCTCACTGATTACGGAATCGACTCAGAAAATTTGAGTGACGGTATCGTAATTTTTCACAGGAGAATCAGATAAAAACTACCGAACGCTCTGGAAAAATTTCGTGACAGGTCCGTAAAATTTCCTACAACCACATTTCGCTCCGAAATGACGGAAAAGATACGTAATTTTTATTGAATATTTCTCTCCGTGTATTCCATTGATTTTCTGTTCCAATGATCTGAAAATCAATAAAATACTTGAATTTTCAGTTAAATTATTCCGTCAAAATTCAGTAAAATTAGGAAAATTCGGGGACAAATTGAAAATTCATATCATTTTGTTTCTGAATATTCATGTTCCATTGAAAATTCAATGGAGTTGTATAATTTCCATCTCACTCCCACTGAAAACTCATGAACTTCTTTGAATTCTACCTAAAACTGGAAATTTCATAACCATTTTTACCCAAATCCGATTCGATGCCACTCTCATGCGAATTACAATCATATTTTCCTTGAAATTTCAAAAAATTTCTAACAGTGCAGTGAACGTGAACGATTATGAACTATTGCGTATAATTTTTACAAAAACACCCGATCGATGTGCAAAATTTTACTGTACAGGAGGATAATTTTGGCACGCATAGATGTGTTTTTTTTCAACGAACTAACCGTCAAATATTGTCCCCAAAAAGATATTTGTTCATTGAATTACATTTCGCTCCACGATTACCGTCAGAGTAAAATTTGCCTCGATTTTCCGTCTCCAACTTTTCTCTCCGTTCATGTTTCTCCATGAACAATAATTCCATCGGTTTCCGTTGTAAAATAAGTTGACTTATGAAGTAAAAAAATTCCCCTTTTAAATAAAATTTGTCCCGTTAATTTCAAGCTTACTAAAATAAAAAAAATAACATGGAAATATTTATTTCAATATACATTTTTAACGGTATTCTCAACAAAAAGATACTCATCTTGCCCCACCTTGGACATTATTATAAGTAACATAAAATATGTAAATACCGATGAAAAAATATGTTGGTAACGAAAAACCCTCGGAAAAGACCCGAACATCTTCCCAATGATTTAACGATTTCTTTTAGGACGTGTAATATTAATAAAACCATTATGGTGGGTACAGATATTCCTCCTGACACTTTACGGCGTTATTTATTTTTTTTATGCTAGGACACCTGGATCCAAGGTATAGGAGACCCCTCACGTCCTGCGTCTCAGTCCCCCGGATACACCATCGCCAAAAGGTGACCGACGGAGATTTCACGAGATTAACCGCTTACGTCGACAGGTTAACCTGCTTAACTTTTTAAGTTAGAGAAACTAAATCGCATTAGGATTCTATGAAAAATTCTCTCGCGGCCGTACTACTCAATTCCGAGTACGCTTGACTTCTCCGCTTGACCGAGCTTCCCTCTTTTTTTTCTCCGCCGCTCTGCGCGACACGTCTCAACCCTTTTTCACTCGGCTGGAGGCCCTAAAAAGATTATCCATATTGGGGGGGTTATTGTTTATTTCTCAGTGTGGGAAAAAAATACACTGAGTTTGTATTTTTGGTGGAAAAGCCAGTGACTTTGGATTGGGAGCCAGTGGAGAACGGAAAAATAACGCGAGGGGGGAGTGTATTGTTGATCAAAACGTGGATAGATTTGTGTCAGTATTTGGGCATGGATTATCCGTTTGACTCTATTTTCTTCAAAATATTGGGAAATCCGCGGAGTTCTGACACTCAGAATCACAACTTTGTAACGAAATCTCTTAGAGCGAATGAGGAAACGAATAACAGTTCTAATAAAATTGGGAGGGTCGAGGATTTGACCCTAGTGTGGTCACCGTCCGTGACTCTATAACTTGGTGACCTGGGCGGGGATTCACGGGCGTGCCATTCAGGCTTCAGGGTTGCCGTTTGCACTCTGCACTGCCCGGGCGCGTTAGCGAGTTTCCGACAACGTCGCGTAACGAGCAATTTTATTTAACACGGGAAATAAAATTCAACTGTTGGAAACAATTTGTTTTCCTTAAGAATTTCGGGTATCATAAAACTAGTATGATCTTCTAGACACTTCCATTGAAAAAGACAATTTTTTATTAATTTTTCTGGTCAACAAATCAATGGAAATTAAAGAAAAACGACGCGCTGCGGCGCATCCCCCATGAGGTGAACAATCTGGAGTTGAAATGTTCAAAATATTAGAAATGTTGTTAATAAATTTATTTGTAATTTTAAGTTGATACAATTATGGAAATGATAGTTCAATAAACACACAATACAGTGGAGGTAGATTTTTTTTTTTTTGAAAATTTAGTTTTGAATTAAATTTGAACTGACAATATCTTAATTGGAAAGTATTAATTGAATGGAAGAAAAATAATATCGATATTTTTACAATTCATCGAGACAAAATGTAGAGCAATAAACAATATTGAAAATACTTTCTCAATACGATGAAAAATAATCAATTGGAAAGCGGAACCTAAAAAATTATTTTTAATGAATATTGTAAAATTGAAATATAATAATAATCTAATACGGGAATTATTATTGGAATCATTGAAAATACTTCAATGGATTTCTCTCCGGAAATACTGTAAAAAAATTGATGTGATTCTAATGAAAAATAATAATTGAAAGTTTTGATCGGCAGATGTCGATTGTATGCCTACAGTAGACTCCTGTTGAACAAATAGGTGATCGTTTGTTGGTCCACTGTCCCTGGGTCCCATACCTGGCCCGACCTGTAGGTGCAAACGTCGATGGAGTCATAAAAACAGCATGAAGAACACACAGGGCGGAAGAGGGACGGAAAATAATAGGACAGAGCGATGTGTCAAGGGAGGGGGGTGCGGGAAGCGCAGGCGTTTTCACCGAAATTGGGTGTATACCCGGGCATACAAGAGGCGCTGGACGTGGTCCAGATGAAAGGGAAAAAGGAAATTTACAGAGACGTGAAAAAACGGAGAAAAGAGAGAAGAAATCCAACATATTCAACAATGCCGGGAGTCTCAAGGGTGTGGCGAATGCGGCGTGCTCCTGCGATAATGATGTAATGAGTGCCCTCTTGCTACCCCAATTGGATACGCCTGCCCCAGCTTCCTGTGCCCCCGTCCGCTTCATCCCCCTGATTTTCCCTGCTACACAAAAAAACAAACTTCATTTTGAAACTTATAATCGAAAATTGAGACTTTTGAAAATGGTAAATTGAGATTTTTAAATGTGTCCATTTGAAACTTTCAAAAGTCTCAAGTTGATATTTTTAAAGGTCTGAAATTGAGACTTTTACGCGGAGAAAATGAAAAATGAAAAATTGTATATATCAATCGAACATTTGCGATGTGAAATGGCGATGTATAATTTTTAACAGGCAAGATAGTATAAGATGAAAAATAATTTTCAAAAGTGCTAGAAGCACTCAATTTTTTTACCAAATTTTACTGGTTACTCAAGATTATCATTAAATTTTAGGCGATAATGTTTCGATCGTCAGTGTAGAAATTGTCGAGTTTTGAACAGCGAATTCTACGCGGAGAGAAATATTCAGTAGAAATTACGGAACAATTCGCGAAATCCGCAATAGGGAATCGTTTTCCGGCAATTTTTATAGGAATGGAAGAGAAAAAATCTGAAACGGTCAGTGAATCCTCAGGTTCATCACCGAACAACGTACGAAATTTCTCACGTAATTTTTGCCGAAGAAGTAAAATCTTACAGAAACTTCCCGACTTATTATGTCTCCAAAATCAAAAATTCTTGAATGTTCAACAATTTTTATGAAGCTGGTGATTTATTTCTACGTTCCGTTCCGTAAAATTTCTCAGTCGTTGGGGAAAAATTATGGAACGACTTGTTGTCCCTACAGCGCCAAGTCATCAGACGGCTGGTTAATTTTTACAAAACAAATCGTAGAATTTACGTGGCGATTCGTACAATTTCAGTTCCGACTCACAATTTTTATTGAATTTCACTTCGCTCGCGGATTACGTTTCGAAACGTCATTTTTCTGTTTTCTTCTGGTCATTTTTATTGAATTTTTCCCTCTGTGTAGTAGACGGGTGGCCGCCGGCCGATGAGGACACACCGCGCGATATGCGTGCCGTACTTGAGGGGTTCAAACCTTATTTAATACTCTCCCGCCTCCGATAATTTCCAAGAATGATAAAGAAGAATAAATATAACTTTTCACTTCGGTTATTCAGAAAATCCCCCTCTCCTTCGTTCTCTTCCACAAATATTCATTTTGGCAGGGGGGGGGGGGGTATTTTTTTTATCCGACGAAGTTAAAATTGCTGTTTATCCTCATAAATTTTACTCGTATCAATTGAAAATTAAATTTTTATTTTATAAAGCTAAGATTTAAAAAAATCTTATTTTAAGACATTTGATATGATAAAAATAAGGTATCATTTTCTGAGTTTAAAAGAAAACGAAAACCTGAGAAATAAAAATACGAAAATTTGACCTTCTAATTTTTGGGAGCAAAATTATTGATGAAATTTTTTAAGAATGATAGAAGAATAAATACGCCATTTCACTTTGTTTATTCAGAAAATCCCCCTCTCCCTCGGTCTCTTCCACAAATATTCATTTTTTCAGGGGAGGGGAGATGTTTTTTTTATCCGACGAAGTGAAAATTCATATTTATCCCCATAAATTTTACTCGTGTCAATTGAAAATTAAACTTTTATTTTATAAATAAGCCAAGATTATTAAGAATCTTATTTTAAGACATTTGACATAATAAAAATAAGGTATCGTTTTTTGGGTGTAAAAGAAAAAGAAATAACTGAGGAATGAAAATACGGAAATTTGACATTCTACTTCGGACTGAAAACTTTAGGGTTTATTTCGGCAAGTGATATTTCTGTGAAAGAATTCACTGGGAAAGGGGAGGGGAACGGGTATTTGAATAGATTGTTAGTCAGTGGGAGCTTATTAGAGCACAATAGTCTAAATAGGATTCAGTGGGTGTTGTTGGAATGTGACAATGAGGACTTTAGAATGTCTCAGGTAAATGAGGAAATTTGGTTGAGGAGGGGGTATTACAATGTTAGGGAGCATTATGACAGCATGTATCAGCTGGAGATTCATTGTAAATATTTCTACTGATAAATTCTTCTCCAGTGGAATTCTCATTGGGGATTTAGGGTAATCCGGGGGCTATTTACAATTGCGTGTATTAGACGAAAGAATGAAAGATTTTCAATCATTGAATTGCTTGCAAAAATTTAACGAATTACAATTTGCAACTTATTATTTTTTTAAAGATTGTTCTTCTGATAAATAAATCACGAAAATTCAAGCAAAGAGGGAAGATTACAGTTTTAGCGAGAATTATCAAAGCTCGTCTTAGCTGGGGATTTATTGCAGTCATCTCTACTGAGAAATTCTCCTTTAATGGAAGTCTCATTGGGGATTTAAGGTAATCTGAGAGCAATTTACAATTTCATGTATTATACTAAAGATTTGGAGATTTTCAAACATTAAATTGTTTACGAGAATTAAAAAAATTACAATTTGCAATAGACAATTTACTTGAAACATTTTCCTTTCATAAATAAGTCACGGAAATCCAAGCGCGGAGGGAAGGTAATGGTTTTAGGGCGAATGTTCAAAAAAATTATTGCAAACATTTTTACTGATAATTTTTTTTGTGAAATTGTCATTTAGGATTTAAGGTGATCTGAGTTCTATTTTCAATTTCGCATATTACATTGAAGATTTGCAGATTTTCAGTGATTAATCTGCTTACAAAAATTGAAAAAATTATAATTTGCAATAGATTATTCATTGAAAACATTTTTTTTGTCATGGAAATTCAGGCGATGAGGGGAAATGATAGTTTCAAGAAGAATGATCAAAAGATTTATTGCAAATATTTCTACTGATAAGTTTATCGTTGATGACATTGTTATTGGGGATTAAAGTAATCCAAGGGCTATTCATAGTTTCGTATATTACACTAAATATTTCCCAATTTTGAATTGTGAAATGGCTTACAACAATGTTAAATATTACAATTTGCAACATATTATTTTATCAAAACATTTTTCCCATAAATAAATCACGGAGAATTATTAAAACACGTATTACACTAACGATTTCGAGATTGACAATCATTGAATAGCTTCCAAAACTCAAAAAAATACGAATCGCAACAAATAATTTTTTATAAAAATTGCCTTCTCATGATTAAATCAGGGAAATTATTCAAGTCGTTTTCGACGACTATTCAGCATACAAAAACATTGATTATGAATTTGAAAAAATAATTTCTGAGTTAAAGAAATGATTATTCATTAATTCTTCATGGAAAAAAATTTAAGTAATTTGGATGTGAGAATTTTCCCATTTTTCATATCCATTTACATTTTCTAATTTCATTTTATTTCCCTCCTATTAATTTTTTTCGTTGGATATTGGGCCTTCGTTATTTCCAGAACTTTCGGCTTCCCCTAAAAATTCAAAAAAGGAGAAAAAATATACGAGAATACAGGTAAATCTTCGTCTCACCGCAGGGTGACGACGTATTCACGGCAGGAGGGTCTGGATACACATATAGAGCCATCATTCTATCCCGTTGAAAAGTTATATTCAGCACCCGTGAGCCTTTGACTTTTGCGGCATAGATCAGTGAAACATTGTTTTCCCATTTGCTGACGCCAGGCCATGCCATCTCCCACTGATGGTATCAAAAACTCCCGTCCACGCCCAGGTGGTCCCTTCTCCTTTCCCCAATATACTGAAACACTCTGATGTCTAGAAAAAACCGAAAAATTTCTTCCCAAAAATAGTGAGATATCAAAATGATCGTTTGTTTCTCGTTATTTATGACGGGTTTCATGGGCATTCTTGGGTCTCATTCTCACAGTGGATCGTGCCTTCGGCCACTGTAACTGTGACTCAAGTTGTCTGATTAACTGATTAACCTCGGTCGAGAGAGTCAACAAATTTAATTGAACCCAATATATGATAAATCAATTCATAACAATTTTGATTAACAAAATTTAAAGTGACGAAAATATTTCAAACACGTGTTTGTATTCATCATGATATCGCAGAGTATATTTTACTCCCACATGACTGATTCTGAGACATCAAATCGTCGTCGCATGACCAAAGGGGCGTAAATGGTGTGTATAACCGTTACGTCCCTTTGGCTCTACGACGACGAAGTCAAAAGTCATGAAAGAAGTTGCGAAATATCATAATATTTTTTTATTCGCTATTCAAAGCGGAATAAAACATTCCAATGAAAGGATATAAATGAAAATTAGAAAACACGGAGAACAAAGTGGGAGAAAAAAGTGAGAAACGAGAAGTTTAAAAAAAAATTCAGAAAAAGCAGAATATTGTTTTAATAAAATTCAAAACAATCCCCATAAAATTCGAAAGATTAAAATATCTTCCAAGAAATTATTCAGAACAGAAATTTACCTTTTAACTTTTTCAACAAACGAAGGATAAAATTTGAAATTATAAAAGATTAAATGATAAAATTAACCGAGAATAAAACATTTCCAACCCGTAAATATTATTCATAATACCTTCCACTGATGATCTGAGTGCAGGGACCACGACATAACGGAATATTCCCAGAGGTTAATTCGATTCCGGTTAAGAGGAAATCCCCCAACGGCATGATCTCACGTCAGACATTATCCTAAAACCGAGGAAAACTCCAAACCGAAGTCCTCTAATGCCATTTTCTGGATTAAGGTATATCCCTACAAAACGGGGCTTTCTTACGATAGTTTCCGTGTTTCTCATAGATAATGGTTATAATATTCTCCAGCTATTGAAAACGGTCCTTATGATGTTTTTAAAGAAGAAATTCGTGCACGGAGCAAAAAGTTGGTGAAAAATTATCGAACAAGTCAAGTAATCGTGGAGCAAATTTGATTTTCAGTACTTTTTCACTTTGAGTAGGGGAAAAAGTGCGAGATTAATAGTGAATTTTTGCATCCATAGATGTATTTTTTTGCTGAGAAAATCGTCAGATATTCACTAAAAGACAGTATTTTATCACTGAATTACATCTGCTCCACAATTATCATTCGTATAGAATAATTTGTCACGGTTTTCGAGGTAATTTTTGTCCAAGTTTTCTCTCTGTAGATTCAATCATTTTCAACCATCAAATTTGTCAATTAAATTGCGTGAGAAAATTTTTTAAAAAATCGTGAATATTCAGCGTTATTCAAATAACATTTTGGCAATTTTGAATTATCTCATCAATCTTTAATGAAATAACTCAAAATAATTAACAGGATTAACGGGTGTCTCTGCCATTCCACTAGAGGGAAGTACAGAAGCATTTCAGTGGAGAAAAAATAGCCAAAGTACTTGGATATCCTTAAGGTGCTTCGGTTGAAAAGTCAAAACAATGAAAAAAAATTGGAAAATTCATGAGAGAACACCCGTAGGTGTTGAGAAAAAAATCAATCAATCTGATAAATAAAATCAATATTCAAAAAACTTCCAACTGCACACTTAAATAGTTACTTGAAAATTGGAAAATTTCGTGCTCAGCGATTGAATGAGGGCTCGAGAACAATAAGACTCCCCTTCCGCTTCACCCCCCGGTGATCTACACACGAAACACCTTAAGTCATTTAGAATTTTTTCCAAAAATCCATAGGCACTAACTTTTGGGTGGTATTGTTTTGGGATATACCTTAAACACAACTCCAACTAAGCTTGAAACGTTTCGATGTCCTCTGGCACCGCTAGAGGGCGCTACATAGCAGGTAGGGACCCCCAGTCATTTGCGACACTCGGCTGTTTTCCCTACTCCACCCCTCCAAGTTACCTTAATCCTGTTAGCCTGACAATGGCCCCGAAACAATACCCACGGGCAAAGTTTATCCGATTTACTGACCATCTCACCCTCCCACTCTGGACTCATCAAGGGCCTTCAGAATTCCCCGATAATACTCAATCGTATTACGCAGAAGTAATGACGTTATGCATTGTCAATGAAATATCGGTTGTTCAGGGAATTGAGAACACGGCTAGCAATATATTATTATTTCTATTGGGCCGCACATTAGCCCTTTATGCAGGCAGTAAGCATTAACGGATTAGTTTTTACTCAGGTAGATATAAATTATCGAATTAAAAATATTGCTCTCAGTTCAAGACAATTTTTCTTAGATTTTAACCCTTAAGTGGTCGCAGTTGTCCACTGAACATAATTGGGCGCGCGGTAAGAGAATCCCCGCTCCGTGTATTTTATGATTTCGAGAAAAAAAAAGATGAACAAAAAAAATTATTCCACGTTCACAGCTAATTTTTAACTTTCAATGAATAAGTAACGGGAGTATGGAAGCGAAGTAGTTGTCAGATAATACAAAAACTCGATTTGAAGAAGTGAAAAATTATGAAATTTTGCAATAATAATTAAAAATTCAGCATAAATTTCACATTTTTGTATTGCGTAAGTAATTGACTAGAAATTGATCATGAAAATTAATATTTTTGCACTATGTAACCGTTAACATTCACAAAAGTCCCAACAAAAAGTATTAAAACTGTATTTTCTATATTCTCAGATATCTCGTCTTAATTAAGCAAAGATTAATGCTTTTTTTATTTTTCAATTAAATTTTCCTACCTTCTGAATGATTCTATTCACATTTTTCAATCTTACACGGAGAAAAAAGTTGGAGAAAAATTACCGTACATGTCAAGAAATCGTGGAGTCAAGAATCAAACATGATTTTCAATACTTTTTCACTCTATATCAGGAAAAAGTGCGAGGCGAATCATAAATTTGTCTTCGTTGGTATGGGAAAATTTCCTGAACGTAAGGGTAATTTGTGCCGAAACTGTAAATTTTAACCTGAATTTCATCAAAAATTCTCCCGTGAACGTGAATGACTGCTCAATATTGCGTATAATTTTTCTGCAAAGGATAATGATTTTCCAGCGAACGCGTTCGGCACAATTTCACTTGCATTCGTCCCCATGACTTTCAGATGGACACAAGAAAAAAATACCCTAGCGGTGTGGCAAATTTTCTTGTACAGGAGAATAATTTTTGCATCCATAGATGTTTTTTGTATCGATCGAATAAAATTGTAAAAATTGTACACTGTTAGAAAATTACTCTTTAATTTTTTTCAAACGAATAATTTACATGGAATTTCCATTGATCTTATTATCAATAAATCAGTCAATTTTCTTGAATATTCAATGAAATTTGATTTTTCAAATTCATGCGACAGTGAAAATTACTGAAGATGTTGAAAATTCAGGCTACTTTTCTTCTGAATGTTCAATCTGTTGAAAATTCAATTGAATCTATTGCTTAATTTTTTCGACAGGTTCGAAAATCCAAATTGTTCTTGAAAATTGAATAATGATTCATCATGAAGAACTTAATTTTATTGAATTTCCAAGATGAATCAGGAATTGATTTCAAGTTCAGAATATTGTGAATTCAACTCCATCAATTACTTAAATTTCAACAAAATTTCCAACAGTGTACACAAACAAGTATTTTTTCATTAAATTACATTTATATCCTCCATGAATACCTTTCATAAAGTGAAAATTGTTACGACTTTCTACATAATTTTATCCAACCTTTCCCTCCGCGTATGAACGTCCCACGCAGCAGGCCAATTCTCCCCAAAAAGAATTCTCAATTCACGAACATTTTCTCGTCGCCCAACTCTTAAAAGACACACGACTCACAAGTCTTCCGTGGACGTAAGACTATTTACCGACAGCGATCCATCTTAAAAAAATTGCTCCGAATTCATTGACTCCAAACAGAATAAACCGCAATGAGTGTGCTCACATGGGGATTGGATGAGAGCCGAGGTGGGGATGAGCGTAAAAAGCGCTGGAAAAAAAAGCCAAGAGCAGGGTGAAGCGCAGAGAGCCCCACGATTTGTTTGTATTTCCATGCGTGTTGCGGCTGCGCTCCCCACCTTTGCCCACCTCTGAGCAGCGCGCCCGTGCGCCCCGGCTGTTTGCATTGTTTGCTGTCAAACATTGGGTGCAAACAGTGGTGGTGGGGTGAGAGCTGGCGATCGACGATTCTCCCATCCAATTGGAGGAGCGCGAAGGCGGGCGCGTCTACCGGACAAATAGGCGGTGCTTGAGCCGCGGTATATAAACCGCTGCAGTGGGGGAACCGGCAGATACGTGTGACCGCTCAGACGGTGCACTTCGCTCGTTCAAATTGAAATCACCCTAAAGATCCAATAGTTTACAAAGTTCAACGCTTACCGAAATAAGTGTTCAGTGTGTTCTACCCCGAATAAAAAGAACTTGTGTTATTGTGAGGACGTTCGAGTGTTACTGGATACTCCCAAAACTGTTGAAAAAGTGAATTTAAAAAAAATGGTGAACATGGAGGGCTCGAGTGAGCAGCAGACAGTGACGGCCTCGCCACCCCCGCGGGCCACCCTAAAAAGCAACTTCAGCATCAGGAGTATAGTCCCCGAGGCATGCGCCGGTACCCCATCAGCCCCAACGATCAATCAGCCCTCAATGTCACCAACGGTCTCCCACGCCGATGACAGCGACGACTCGAGCGACCTAGACGTAACTGGCGACGGTGCAGAGACACCGCCACTCGACTGTTCTCGCAATGCAACAAGCGAGAGCCCCTCGAGCCAGCAAAATCAGCAGACTGAGGAGAAGAAGAAGAACGAAAAGCCCCCGTACAGTTACAACGCCCTCATAATGATGGCAATCCGCCAGAGTCCTGAGAAACGTTTGACATTGAACGGCATCTACGAGTACATAATGCGCCATTTTCCCTACTACGAGACCAACAAGCAAGGCTGGCAAAACTCGATTCGTCACAATTTATCCCTCAACAAGTGTTTCGTTAAAGTACCACGTCATTACGACGACCCGGGAAAGGGTAACTACTGGATGTTGGACCCGAGCTCCGAGGACGTGTTCATTGGTGGTACAACCGGCAAGTTGAGGCGGCGAACGACAGCGGCTTCGCGATCGCGGCTGGCAGCTTTCAAGAGGAGTGTTGTGCTTGGTGGGCTTTACCAGACGCCTTATGCGCCACCGGTGTGGCCAGCATCGCTCTACTCATTGCCTTATCTCCACAGGGCTGGGTATCCACCGGCGAGCGGTGCTTATCCAACACCAGCAGGCTACCCCGCTAGCTTGTTGCCTGGCTCCACCAGCATGCCCTGCAAGCCCCAGGCGGTGCCAGCCACTGCGGCTCCACCGAGTCACGGAGCTTTCTCCATGGAGAGACTTCTTCAGGCACCAACGGGCTATCCCAGCGGTCTACCAGCCCCCGCCATGCCTTCCGCTGCCAATCCCTACGATTTCTACACCACTCTGAGAAATCTTGCCGCCCATCAGCAGCATCAGGCTGTCTTCGGCCAGCCGAGGTACCACTTGGGCCAGCATCATCTCCCGAGTCAACCAACGTCCACGACAGCATCGCCTGGAAGCAGCCCGGAACCAATGTCTCCGCACTCACCACCAACCTCCGCCTGCAATTCCGTCGGCCAGAGCAGGCCCCATGCTCACAGTCCACCGATGCTACTTCTCAAACCCATCACCGTTCTCACTGGGAGACAGAGCTGAATCTCAACGGGTCCACGAGTTACCGCTACCAGTGATTAAATTTTTTGTATACTTTTCTTTCTTTCTTGTTGCTCTCGAGGAAGAGGGGTGAGGGATCTCGTAGTCCTTGTATGGCCACATATGGGGTCTCTACGGGCGATCTCATGGGGTTTGCTTAGAGTATCAGGACCCCGGGAATTTAATAGATGTGGGGTTAAAATATTTCCGAATTACCAAATTTCGAGGCGTTTGGGTTAAATGCACAAGTGGAGGCCTCTCCGAGTGATGATAATGGTTTAGAAAATTATTATATTGTATATAGAACTGAGAGAATTACTATATTAGTGATTTAGATTGTGTAATTGCCTGAGATCTCTCGTTGACGAGTGTTCGTTTTTATCTATCGTGACATTCGGCAATTTTTATGTTTATTATTTGTATATAGGAGAGAAGAGAGAAATTATTAACGATTCTGAGATGTTGTACATAGAGGCGAGGAGGAGATCGATATGAATAAATGTTCAAAACCTTTTTTTATAATTCAATGTTTTGTTATTCAAGAAAAATATTTCGCATCTTTGGAAATATCTTTTATCTAGTTTTAACTCCACACTTCGGTGAACTTCGTTGATTCCTCATCCGCTTTGATTGTTTCATCGGTTGATTTGGTCGCTGCTTCGTCGTTGGGTGTCACAAATCCTGATTGGATATTTCGTTCAATAAAATGGTTGAGCATCCTCGAGACACCATCGTAAATGTAACAGGCAGAACCCGCTGACTGTCAAAACATCCGAGAAGGTAACAAAGTCGTGAGGAGACAATGGGGTGAGGATGGTGAGGGAAAAGCCAAGAGGGACTCTAAATTACTTTATTACCTCGCCGTAACCATAAACCGTACTTTCCGTGGCCTTCGGACCGTTCGAATTCAACCGAAGGTAACAAATATTTTCCAGATAGTCCGCTCTATTCTTTCGGTTTTATTTTTCAACTCTACTATTTTTATTCTTGTTCAAAAACAAGCTGGTGATGCATTCTTGGGTCTGGGGGTTGGTAGTCATTCATGGAGGAATTATTAACTTTTTGTGTGGGTAATTGGCATCGTGGTATCATTGGCGTGAATCGATGTAACACGCCAGCCATATTGAGAAGATTATGCAATTCTCGTGTAGACTTTAATTCATCGTTTTATATCAACCCTACAAAGTGCAATAGTTCACCAATTGGGTTGGTGCATTAAATTTTTTATTGGAAGATGATGGGAAAGGAAAAATACGTACAAGGAGAGAATAAAATGTAATGGAATTGCCCCAGAATTATACATCAGTATAGTCATTTCTCAGAATTTTAATATAAATAAATGAAGAGATTTTGGGTAATAATTTCAATGTTTTTGTGATATTTTTTACCTGAAATATCGAATTTTCGAAAAAAAATGCATTACATTTTTTACTCGCTCTTTCAAAAATTCAGCGGCAATCTTTTTTTTTTTTTTCGCCGATTTTTCGCTGTGTTAAAAATATTTTATTCGAATTGTTTTATTCCGAAAAATGAGAGTAAAACACATTAATTGAAGTCAATGCGAAAAAATATCGGTATTATGACATCGGAAGACAGTCGACCTCAACTGCTTATAACTTCGGTTTATTTTAAAGAATAATTTTTTAGGACTTATCTTCACTTTTCCTCGTCCGGGGATTGGTGTTGGCCCTTCCCCAAACTCGTAAAAGTGAAAATCACTATGGAAAAATATCGTTCACGGCTACTGCCATGGGGTGTTTCCACTCGCGTGGTTGGCCAGTCCTCGCCTTCGGCTCGGACGCCACCTCCGTGCGAGTAAAGAACGCCATGGCACTCACCCTAAAATATACAATTTCGGTGTTCACAAACATTTGAAAATGAGTTTTTAACATTGCGTCAATTAGGTTTTTGCATACATTGGGTTTTGAATTTGTTTACGCAAGATTAAGAATGAAGCCTACAATTTTTCTTGTGGTTTTCATGTACAAAATTTGAGTTTTTATTGGACATCTGTAATAGATTTTTCTTTTGATTCAAAATACTTTCTATATATATCTTTCTTATGGCGAAGAAAATGGAAAAATCAAGGCCAACTGAAAAAATATTCATGATTTCACGAGGCACATCATCTTAATCGTCTATAACTTCTTTCTATTTTTACAGACAATTCTTCTGTATTCATGAATATTAAGAAATGATTTTTTTTATTGCACGCTTTTAAACTTAACGGTATATGCTGCAGTAAAAAACATACTAATTTTGTGGGAATTTACACAAAATGATAATTCCTTAAAAATATTCTGTTCCACGTAGGATTAGATTTAGAGAAGTTACAAAGGTTAATATTCCTTGTGCATTCAACTCGATGCATTTATATTGCATAAGTGATGACTAATAATTAGAGCTTAGACATTTACACGCAGAAAAATGTTCAGTAAAAATTACGGAACGCTTCGGAAGAATTCCGCGACAGTTCCGTAAAATTTCCTACAACCACATTTCGCTCCGGAATCACGGAAAAGATACGTAATTTTTATTGAGCATTTCTCTCCGTGTAAGTTAGAAGAATTTAGGAATCCATCCATGACAAGTATTACATCTTTTTCTAGGGTGTCACTAAAAAGTGATTATTTAATAGTTTCTGAATTGGATTGTCGCATTGAATTTTATTTAATTTTTTTCACATACTATTACAAATGTAGATATTTCGGGTGCACTGAGAAAAAAAATTTCTAATATCGAAAAATTTTCTTTCTTCAATTGTTTAATTCTCTCAGACATGCTTTAAAATATTCTTGTACTCACGTATGATTTTGTCGCAAATGAACGCACTCAAATCGCGTAGAAGAATCGTCAACCTTCAAGTATTTATTGTTTTCATAATTTTTTTGTTCTGCAGTTTCAATATTTCGATATGTAATATATTGGTGATATAATGCGCAACGATAGTGATAAATCAGAATTATTCGAGTTCCGTAAACAGGTAACATTCTGACATTTAAACCATTGAAAATTATTTACTTCTCTCAAGTAAAGATGGCCTGCGCATTAGAACTTTTTTCTCTCAGTGTAGAAATTACAATCTGCAATATTTTTCACCAAAAAAATTGGCATTTTCATTAGTCTCATTGAATTTTTCCTTTTCCATAAGATATCGTATTTGACCGACGGCAGTGGCTGTGTGGTTAGACTGGGGGTTGGCATAGGCGCCAAATTTGTGACACTCTAAATCTCCGGTGGCTTGGCGTAGTGGGTAAGTTCGTTGCCTCACATGCGAAAGGTTCCGAGTTCAAATCCCGGCCGTGTAGAATGGTGCGATCTAACCATTTAAAGTCTTGATCATCATCGCAGTATACTCTAACCGGGTCGAAACGATTAAAATAACGATCCAAAAAACTCTAAATCTCCTGGTTTCATTGTCGAGCGACAGTCTCGCAATAGCCGACTGTACCTGGTCAGATTATCCCCTCGATTGAGGTTTTCCCTTGTCCTTCGGCGAATCCGGCGCCGGTGCTTGCGGAAAGGGAGTCGGGGCGCTGGAAAGGGAGCAAATCGTAAAAACCCGAAAGGGTATACGAAAAGAGAAAAGAAGAAAGAAGAACTAGAACGCATATTTTTAACCAAAAAAAAAAAAATAGTATATTTCGTAACGAGTGCAAAAAAGTGTTTTTTGGCGAGTGGGAGGTTTATATCACGAGCTAAAAAACATTTTTTCACGAGTTACGAACAATATTTTTCATCACAATGTGACGGAAATTGGACTTTTATGCACGCGGAGCGTGTCAAAAAGTTCACTTTTCATCACAGCGTGATGAAAAAATCAAGGCATTATAGTCAATTGAAAAAAAATATGCATCACGACGTCACATGTCAGATGAGCCCAATCCTCTATAAATCTTCCATTATTCATCAAAATGAAACAGTCAACATTCATAATATTTTCTCTTCAACTTTCATATTCAAGAAAAACTTGAAGCAAAACTTGACTCCCATTGAATCCAATAATAGATGAATAAAAATGAATAAACCCCCAGTAATTCAATATCAATTCCGAATGGTTGCATTACTCTACATCCCAGTTTGCTAATCCTATATTACCGCCTCATTGCGCAACCTAGACAACCAAACTAATCCAGAACCAAAGAAATGACGTAAAGAGCCTGAGAGCGAGACATAAATTGCAAATTCGTTCAATCTTGATTTGTGTGTACGTGTTTCATCAACTGGTGTATTATAAACGTCACTGGGATGTTTGATTTTAAACTGGGTAACTGTCCCCATCACTTGTACCGAAGTAATACGCGTGTACATATCCACGAGCGATTTACGATTAGGTGCGTATACACATACTAGTAATGGCTCGATATATTAGTATGATACATTGAGACAATGAGCGCGTAAATAAGATAATGGGAGAGGTAAGCGATGGCGTACGATCGTGGTGAGTTGTTCCCTGTTTGCAGATCTAAAGACACGTTAAAAGTATCAAAATAATTGTTTAAGCATGCAAGGAATGATTGTGGTCACTGCAAACCCATTGAATGCTCTTTCACCATCGATTCCGCATCGAAAAAAAAAATTCAATCATCAAAAATGCTAAGATAATGACTCCGGCATTCACCGAGAGGGCGAGCCAATGGGACTATATTTTCCCAGCGAACAAGTACCCAAGAGCAGGCGTTTAAGTCTATCTGAAGGGCCGTTGGTGCGCGTTATGCTTGGGTTTTATATCAACTGAAAGGGTGCGAGCAAGAGAAATGGCGAGATGAATGTTGATGTGGTTGTCTGTTTTGCTGGAGCCGTTGCTGTGAACGAGATAGAGTGAGTGAGACATTTTGAGTTACTGACAGTAGGGCAGAGGGGGAGGGGGCTTAGGTGGATAAAATGGGATAGAGCTGGAGTAAAGAGAGAGCGGGGATGGAGAGTCGGAGAGAGACCGGTTCGGATCGGCAGATGGGATTGTGACCCGCGCAGCCTACCCACTGCCAGACGTGCCTCGCATCTTCATACATTTCAAGTGCGTAAGTATGCGCTAAGTCTAACGATTTTATTGAGGTAATTTTTTGGTAATTGAGGATTTTTATTGCACGTTTGTTGTTTTTGTTTTGTTTTGTTTTATGCACATTTGTTTTTCTATTTTGCTTCTTTTGGGGGGCGATGATTGGACATGGAATTAAAGTTTTTTAAGGGGGGGGGGTAATTGTGACCTTAAGGATTTGAGGATCTCCACGGGTCTTTTACGGTTTAGTACGGACCACACTATAGATTTAAGTAATTTCAGAAATCAAAATTTGCCACTTAAATTGCGTTTCGCACAGAATTTTTTTTTAACATGTTTATACATAAATAATTGAAATCCAATTTTTTTAAGCATGAAATCGATTTCTGGAGAAATTCTGAGTATGAATACAATTGTTACGATTCCGAACAATGATTTTTATGGTGGAAAACTAATTGTTTATAAATTATTTATAGAAAATGGTGGTAAATTTCGAAAATTGTCATTTTTTAATTTCTAATTTTTTTATTCCAGATTTTAAAAATGTTTTCTAACGGTTCAATATCGAGATTCAATTCAGACCCGCAAAGTTTAAATAATAAAATCAGTTAATGTCCGGAAATTGAGGGTCAAATGGGGCTCGAATGAAAGCACTGATGTTCGACTACAAAAGTAGGAAAGTATTTCAGTGGAGAAAAAAAAGCCAAATAAATTGATAAATAAATTTATCAATTCATTTATTTTTTACTCGTCAAAGCTAGCATTCACCTAAGCAATTATCAATGATGAATAATTTTTTTTTCGGGCATTTTACATTCATTTTCCTCGCTGCACTCAACGACTTACGTGCAGTTTGGATATACTTCTTTAATGGATTTGTTTGTCATTCAATTCGAGATTGGCAAGGATTCTTGATGGAGAAGAATCGGGCGCTATCTCGCGCTCCCTAGTTTTGCAACTGGGAGACATTGCCGGCGTCTAGAATGAGACGAGTACGAAGGTTGGCATAGCGTCACGTATCAACTGAGGGGGACTGTAAACACTTGCGTGGCCAATTGCGCCAAGTGGACAAGAGTATATGGGCTCTCGTCGCGGTTGTTTTTTTCATTCTTTTCAGGCGTGGTGTACACCGAGCTGTTGCGTAGGTATTTTTAAACGTCTTAGGAGACAAATTTGTAGTTCGGTTGGTGCATTCCAATTAGTTTCACGTGATCATCAGGATTCAGATGTGAGTTTTATTTTGTTTACAGTTAGGTTGAGGGTTTATGGTGGTTTTTATTACTCAATTATCAGGAATTTTGGGTTTGCTGTGGGATATAAAAATTGTTGATTTGATGGGTTTTCTCATCCGTCTGATGAGACGTCGGAGGCTCTACTGCATTTGATATTCGATCGTACCGAAGTTTATTAAGATTTTAGGAGTTTCGTGTTTTGTAGGATAACATTCCTGTTTATGTGAGTATTGATTAGATTTGGTCGGAAAACTTTCGATAACGGCTTCTGGAGAATCAAAATATTCATGATTTGACAGGTTTTCATTGAATATTTTTGGACGTCCACATGAAAAGGCACCACTTTATCGATTCTAGTTTCAGAAATATTCACAATTTTGTGCCAGCAACTCCCATTTACATCAATGTTCCATTGTTTTTCCCATCTTCTCCAACGACGTCGTTTTTGACACTATGAAGATCATTTTGGGCTCAAAATGTGCGCAATTTATCAATATTATCAGAGTATACATAACACCATATCGACAAAGTGGTCCCTTTTCACGCGGACGTCCACATTTATGCTGAATTCTTCTTCTGTTGGTAACTTTGAGCGGAAACTTAGAAATGTCGAGCCAGCTTGAATTTTGAGGATCTACTTTCGAAAAATTTAGCCCCAAATTTTCAATATCACATTTAAAATTGTTCACCATTGCCAATACAAATCTGGTGAGAGTGATCTTTGTGCTCCATTTGTTTAAAATTTTGCATGTCCTAAAAATTTCAAAACTTTAATTTTTAAATTCTGACAGTCTCGATGTTCCAACGCTGTTTATTTGTATTCATTCATGTGAAATTGACTTGGACGTTCCCTGATGTTATTATTAACCTCGGCCCAGCTATTTTGACAACGCCATCTTGTGCGTTATGCTATTCAGAGTGGGGATGGAATGGTTCTTCTGGGGTAACATAATTCGGGGTGCAACGATGGTAAACTAACGCATGAAATCATCTATAAGGGGATATGATGGGGGGTTGCGTCAATAGAATCGAGAAAACCAAACGGTGCCATATTATTTTCTTGCTGGTATTGCAAAGGGGGAGAGAAAGAGAAACCGGGGACACTCCCGTCGATGATTTTCGATTCAGGCGTGCTTTTTTGGGGGGCCCAGCTCCTTCCGGACGTATCTCAATAGGCGGAGGGAACGGATTTTCGGGATATGGGGTTGGGATCATCGCAATGGTGGTGCCTCTGCGGTTGATAATATTTTATAAACGAAATTTAGAGAGGAGAGACAACTCTAGTGCCCCACCGGAAGGGGAAAATGCCCTAATAATAAAACGAATTTAGCAGAGAAAGTTTCCCTAAAATCGATTATTTTCGGGATGATTTCGAAGGCTTGCTATTGAAATGAACCCACGGAGAAAAAAGTTGAGGTAAAATTATAGAAAAGCTCGAGTAACGTTCAGTTTTGTTAAGTAGGGGAGGGTGGGGCAAAACGGCCCCCCTTCAATTGTCAATAACTTGTGAATGACATTGTGAAAATTCCCAGTTTCAACTTCATTTTGAAGATAATTTTTCATTCTTCAAAACGAGCTCTAACTCATCCCAATCGGATTATTGAATCGGAAAATATTGACGATTGAAGGGGGGCCGTTTT
Source organism: Diachasma alloeum (assembly GCF_001412515.2). Lineage (NCBI taxonomy): Eukaryota > Metazoa > Arthropoda > Insecta > Hymenoptera > Braconidae > Diachasma > Diachasma alloeum. The sequence continues at coordinate 2,249,447 of NW_021680345.1, forward strand.
GCCCCATCCTCCCCTAAGTTATAGTTTTGAGAACAAATGAAGCGCTAATGTGTAATATCCGAAGCTAGTGTGCAATATACGAGATGAAACTCCTTCCAGCTTGTCACGAGACGTGAAATACTGCATTCTGATTAATCGTGATGCATTATCGGGGAATAATTAGCCATAAAAATCGAGAATAAAATCTTTGTAATTAATTTTTAGGTGTTAAGGGAAAAAATTACAAAAATAATGCCGGAAATTTTACTATATGAAGGGAAGTAATTTTTTATTCCACAGGATTCATTCTTCCTTTCGACAAAATGTAAAATGTCTTTTACGCAAAATATTTCTTTATCAATTAGTTGCAGTCACTTCCAGGGGATTTCGTTATTAAAAATTTTCAATTTGATTAAAAAATGAATGGGAACTTTGCATTTTATTATTCCATGAAGAGCGATAGAAATCAGCTATGTTCTTAAATCTTCAATTAATTGAAATTTCAGCGTTATTTGGTACTAAATATTCAAACTTTTATTGAAAAATTACGTAAGTTCGGGAATTCGCGTCTTCCTGCCACTAAAAAGTGGAATTTCATTGAATTTTCAGTGAAATTGAAAATTCCATAGTATTGGGCTCCGAACAAGTTTGGACAAGCCAATTTTCCATAATATTCTGAATAATTTTCATAAACTCATAATCTCTTCATGCGACAACACAAAAATTAGAATGGCAAACTAAATACATACTCTAAGAAAACATCACCGTAATACACGTCAAAAGTGCGAAATGGTCCCCTCAAACTATAATAAACCGTCATCGCATCAAGAATGCTCGGAAGAAACAACAAAACTACTTTTGCCGTAGTCAATTTGTCAGAATATTCTGCGTCAGTGGTGATCCAACATGACGTGACACGCGCGCTCTAAAGTGGTGTAAAAGGCTGTGTACCTAGAGCGCGTGGGTGCAGGAGCAAATTTCCACAAGAAACGATGAGTCGTTCATTAAAATTTTTAAGCCGAGAGAACTCACCAGCTATAACAACCCCCGCAACCTCTCTCTCTCTCTCTCTCTCTCCCTCGTTTTCAGTGATAATTCTGGCCTGTCTGTGACCCGTACAGTTTGCCCAGAAACGGCTTTGCGGGGATTCAAGTTCTCCAGCAGTAGTTGGACAACCCCACCTACGTGCAAAAGATCACCACGAATCAACGCTCCTCGTTATCCACCGGGCGTTATCTCTCAGTTGCACGACAAACCGATTAAGCCAACCATGGATAGTTGCTCCACATTATCACGCAGTAAACTTGTGCATGCTCCATTGAGTTTATTATTAACAACTGGAATTGGCTTCCGGTCTTCGTCAGGAAACCTGATTTGACCGGGAAAAATAGAGCAGTGAGAACTGAATGTTTTACTTGGTTGAGTACGGGGTAATTTTTTTTAGACCACAAAAAACATGTTCCAACTTGTTTACAAGTTGGAGATTTTTTGTTTGTCGATTTATTCAGGGATTTCAGAGGTAATACATGTTTGTATTCATTAGAGAATTATGAATGGGTGATTTTTAATGATTAATAATTCCCCCTTGAATGGGTGGAAAAAGGTTTCCATGACAAATTCTATAATTTCCTTTGTGCCATAAATTTGCCGGTAGTAAAACTGACTTGCAGCTTCACATCTTGTCGAATGTTGACGCAAAAAATCATCCCTATGATCTGTATAATCATTTGTATTCTGAGAATAATTTACCAGCCTCCGGTGATGCATTATTTTATAAGGATGACGGATTTAGTGATGAATGTCATTACTCAGGGTAGCTGAAATGATAGAGCAATTGTTCAGTAATCTGAAAGTTGTCAGTTCGAATCCCACTTGGGAATCGAGAAGAAAAATCTCTTTAAAATACTCTTCAACACTTGTTCCAAAATCCGGTTTCGATTCTTTTTCCAAATTTGGTGGCTTCAATTTTATTGAAACCCTCAGGTGAGCCTTTTTTGTCGATTTCCTCGGTGACTTTAGAGGTAGGGAATGGGCTAACATGGACACTTTAGACTTTTTTTTAATTATTCATAACTCAGAAACAAATTTATCAATTGAGCTCAGTTTAGGCTCGTCACAAAGGGAAAGCCTAAAGATTATTAAATTTCATCAACATTTGAACCCCTCATTAACATTTGAAAAAAAGTCAAAAGTGTCCGTTTTACCCCAAACTCCCTTGGCTTAAATTTGATCCACCACATAAATCGACGAACGTTTACTGAAAATTTAACAAATGGTTGTCGAATGAAATTGAAAAATCTTTCTGAATTTTAACTAAATAGTTGTTAAATTTCACCAACTAGTTGGTGAATTTCAACAACTAATGGGTGAAATTTACCAAATAATTGTCTCCGTGTAATATTCTCAATTTGACAAGATTTTTACTAGAACACTCCACTTGTTCCTTCCATGACTTGACCCATCAATCCTCCAAAATGAGATAAAAAGGAGTGAATGAAGAGGGCCGCTGACACTCCTGCACCCATAATGATACACATTACCCTAATCATGCAATACAAAACACTTAAGACTCGTTCCCATGCGGTGGCTGAAGAGTGAGACAGATACACTCTACCCGTATCTCCGCTAAGCACAAAAGTGTTAAACGAATGAATGAACGAACGAATGAAGCGGATGAATGAGCCTGGCTAGTCGCACAGACACGACAGCGTGAAAGAAAAGAGAGGAATGAATGAGAAGAGAGTTGGAATGGTGGCGACCGGAAATGTATCACACAACACATGCGTATGTGCGTTTTATTAGCGCCGCAATAGACGCCGATGAAACGCTATCTGTCTTCTTTTCCTTCGATTTGGGGACAATGGCTGTGGTGATGCGGTGTGAGGAGGATGAGTGTTGTTGGGTTGTATATATCCGTGTGGAATACGCTGATACAACACTTGAGCATGATCTTGAATGGCTTCAATTAGAGGCGCTGTCGGGTGGAGAGAGACTCGGGTAATTGTTTCTTGGAGGAATTACCGAGTGCGTTTAGCCACGCGGCGCGATTCTACCGCTCTTATCCGTGGATGCGAGAGTGTCATGGAATGAAACTCAATGATATAATCTGCAGGGTACGTTGACTTGTGGATGTTGAAAATTTTTTTTATTTCATCTTTTGAATTTCTATTTAAATCGTCAAAATCGTTGGAAAATTACTCTTGGAATTTCGAGGAAAGAAGATGGAAATTTTTGACGACTTATTTACATGAATTTTTTATAGATATAGTACATATCTATCTATCTATCTATCTATCTGTGTTCACGAAAAAAATATTATACATTTACTGTGTATTATTAAATATTATCGAATTGGTAATCTTTAATGACCGATTCGGTGATGATTTTTCTCAGTGATTATTAATGTATCAGTTGGTTTTTAAAATCGAATGAAATTTCAAATTTGGGATGCGCATGAAATGAAAATTACTCAAAATTGTGAAAATTCTGGATATTATTTATATTTTTCATGTATTGAAAATCTGATTGAATTCAATGTTCAATTCTCACGGTCAGTTTGATAATTCAAGCTGTTATCAATACGTCAATGATCACTCACCATGAAAAACTTACCTTTATTCAACTCAAGATAAATGAGAAGTTTAATAAATGATTTCATCTCAAATTGATTTCAAATTCATGGCATTAAAATGCCAACGTAAAATTGTTATCTAATTTCTTTCATCGCAATAATCTTTTTTCCATTCATAATCCCTATTTTATGAAGTATTCAAATTAATATTGATGATACATAGATTTTTTCATTCTGGACCTCATGAAAATGAAGAATTGTCTTTTGATCAATGATTATCGGTCATCAGAAAAGATAGTCTGGTGAAATTGATTGATCTTGTAGTTTTATTTTTAGTAACAGGATGAATCAAACCTCGTGCAAGTAACAAATCTGCATGAGTCACAAATTTTCAATGCTTGAAATCACTTCCTGTGGTGAGTGTGTACTCACATCAAAGAGAACCTCAATTGGAACTGGACTCCCATGGCTTGTGTCAACTGCATAGGTGACTAACAACGAATGGGAGATTGATTTTGTTTTGTCCCTGGAAACCCTTCGGTGGTTATGGTTAATTGGTTAGCGCGGTTGGACAAGTTACTGCTCTGTTTATCCAACGTTGATGCATTTCCGGGGCTTCACCTCCTCCAAAGCAATCTAGAGTGATTGTGGGAGAGGTGAGCTCTAGGAGTTTCTCTTGCTCATTGTTCCTTTCATCTTACTGCCCTCTCCAAAACCTTTACCAAAATAAGAAAAAGAAAGACGAGTATTTTAAAAAAAAGATAAATTGCAATCTGAGCAGTACTTTGGGCGATATTGAACAAAACAGGGATCGGCATAAATTGTTACTACAAGGGAATTGTTAAAAAAATAATAGTTATGGTAATAATAAGCATTGTAGATTCAACTATTATATTAAAGTGAAAATTACATCATAATGTTGATGACACTATTTGACATAGTAAATCGAATGATGAATCCTAGTTTAATCTATAAAGTTTATTGTTACTGCAAATATAATTTCTTTGACAATTTCCTTGTAGTTGAAATGACCATTAAAATTTTTAGCAGTGTAAGTACTTTTAAAAGGAGTTTGCTGTAGATTAATAAAAGTTCACTACTTTTTGGGTTTTGAAATTCGTGGTAAAAAGCAAATTTGAAAATAATTTTTAATTCTAAATTGTAATTAAACAATTAGTCCTAAATATCTGAATTCGGTTTTTTAATTAATCTAATAATTATCATTCTTAAGTTGATTCCTGATTTATAAAATGTTGGAAAAATTGTACAATACACGGAGAGAAATGTTCAGTAAAAATTACGGAATTCAGTTCGCTCACCGATTACGGAAGCGACTCAGAAAATTTAAGTGACAGCATCGTAATTTTTCACAGGAGATTCAGGTAAAAATTACGGAACGCCCTGGAAAAATTCCGTGAGAGTTCCGTAAAATTTCCTATAACCACAATGAGAATTTATTCGAGTTCCGTGAAGCGCAAACATTCTGAGATTTAAGTCATTGAATAGTTAGTTAGTTAGTTTTAGTTCATCGCGAGGTGTATATATTAATTTTCGTGTCGAGGGACCTGAAAAACAATTTACTTCTCTTAAGGAAATATGATCTACTTGTTAGGAAATTTTTCTCTCAGTGTACGAATCTTGGAGTTTCTCTCTCGATTAAATTTAAAATTCGTGGTAAACAGCAACTTCGTAAAAAAAAATTAAAAAATGACAGTAAAATTCAATTTTCCGTAGCGGGATAGTCGAATTTCCGTGCGATGAGATAGGTGTCATCGTTACGCGTCTTTTGAAAAAAAAGGGGAACTGGTCAAGCCATTCCTGAGATATTTGCAAGCAAATATTGTTGATGAATCTGTATATCTCAGGCTGATCTTTAGCACAGATTTGTGTCTCACTAGTTCTCATGAAGTGCCAGAATTTTGTCTTTTTTGTAAGAAGTGTTTCAGAGTTATTGATTCAGTTCTGGAAATCTACATATATACACATAAACACACATACATGTACAGACTCTCTCTAAAAACAATTTCTTTGTTCCATATGACTCCCTGAATTATTTCCATGCGAAATTGGGAAAACGCTGCATAACTAGCGAAAACTGGAAGCAAAAGACAAAACTGGTTTAATTTTCAATGAACATGTGAGTTGATTTAGTGGTGGGGGCTCTAATTTCGGAAGGATTGATTGAATAAAGAAATGCCTATGAAACTTCTTTGAAGTCGACAAATTTGTCCTTCGGAACTGTCTTTTGAAAATTCCTCCTCAAATGACTCATCAACGAGATAATCACATAATTACAACTTGAGGATGTAATATGTCAACCTAAACAGTTTCACTACTTGTCTACTTCCTTACTTAATCATACATTCAAAAAAAGAGTAGGAAATAATTACAATTAACGAATTGAGAACATTAAAATTAAAAGAACAACAGAAAGATGACAGTCGAAATTGAACAATTATTAATTTCGGGTAATTATTATGAATTCAACTTTAATTAAATAAACAAAGTCATGAACAGCATTCCCCAATGAAGTACATCCATTCCGATATTGATGGGAGGTTGAAATATCAGAAAAGTTGATTTGAACTTGACAAAATTTTCCATTGATAATGTCTTTTGATAATTTTCCAAAAAAGCAATTTTGTTATGCATGTAATCACAACTTATACATGTGATGAACCATCAAAACATTTTTTTTCTTCTTCCCCCCCCCCCCCCCCACTGCTCATTAATTTATAAACGAGAGAATGGTAAATAAAAAATAAGATTAAGTGTAAAATTCGAAGGAATACAAATTATAATTATGAATGGTATTTCCAATTACTTCAATGAAATCAAAAATATTGAAAGATAACTGTGGAGTTAAGGATATCTAAGTAGTTCGAGCAGTTTTTCCTAGGGGAAATCCTCTTCAGAGTTTATAGAATAGACCAAGAGCATTTTTTAGGCGCAATATTAACCTTAGTTTCCGACCATTTTTTCGAGAAAATGATTTTTTAAAAAGTGAAATTTAATCTCCCAGTAATTCTGCGAACGTTTTCCTAAATAATTAATGACCTCCCTTACTTGCCACTAATTTCTGACCAAAAAAATTGAAGAGAGAATTAAGGTTGATATTATTACAAATTAAAGTAATGAGCAGACCTCTGATGAAATAATTATTCACAGAGGCAGAAATAACAAATACCCTAATAATGGTAATAATTCCCTACTTTACGCGTGGGGGGAACAATCCGTGGGTGGTAAGGGACAGTAACCGAATATGCCTTGTGTATACGCGGGAGGATCCGGCTTATTTAAACTGATGGCAAGCGTCTTGATCAAAAATTTCCTCGGCAATAAAACCGGAGGCACTATCCACTTCCTACTTAACTAGCACGGACGGACTCTCCTCCATTGCAGATGACGCCGAGCCGAGAGACGCGTGAAAGGCATTTTTTTTCTTAAAAAAAATTGTATCTCCGGAGTGAAAGAGAAATCTGCGGTTCCAATCGCATCGATGCTCTTATCAGTTCACCCCAGCGCACGCGTTGGACTCATAATACACATTTGTAAGCAGGAGAGAGGATGACCGAGTAACACTCGTCCAACGTCCTTTCCGGTTTGTGTCTCGTGTTACATATGTACCCATGTCAAACGTTTATATCAAAATTGGGCGCGTGCCACCTTCTGGAGTATCGGAACACAGTCTTTTTTTATGGGGATCGGTTACGTTTTGTTCGATGAGATATTGTGCCTCTTCGTACAAATGCCGCAATTAGGGTTGAGTTCGAGGGGAAATTTTGGGTTTATGGTTTTGAAATGTGGGACTGATGCGTTTTCCAATGTAATTTGATAGTTTTTTCGATTTGGAGGTTGCGAGTGCCGCTAAAAATATAAATAAAAAGAAGAAAGCAAATAGTTTGCTTTAGTGTGAAAAATTCAAATATCGTTGTGAACGTTGATGTGCGTTGTGATTCATTATTCGGTTAGTCCTTCTGTTATATCGCTCCGACTCGGTTTCAGGATGTTATGATTATGAACAAGAGTGCAACAGTCAGTACATATTCTACCAAAAATCGAACTCGGAATGTTTTCTTGCGTGCAAGAAAACATTTTTTCCGTACTGACCTTCACTTTTCCCAGTCCGGGGATTGGTATTGGATCTTCCCCAAACTCGTAAACTGAAAATCACGATGGAAAAATATCCTTCACGACTAGTACCGTGGTTTTTTTTACTCGCGTGGTTGCCCAATCCTCGCCTTCGGCTCGGACACCAACTCCACGCGAAAAAAAACCCCATGGCATTTCCCTAGAAAAATCTAGCGAATTTTACAATTCGCTCAATTCTCTTGGATTTCTATTGAACTTTCTATACGTTTTCTAGTAGTAAAGTACAGCATGATTCTCCTAACGACTTTACAAAGGCCTTGTATTTATTTTTAAACACAACACAGAGCAAACCTTGACACTGCTATCATGCGAAACGATCTCATGATTTAATAGTATTTTTTAATACACCGTTACAAATTTTCGTCTGAATTTTCCGTGTCAAATCCTGGAAATTTTTATTATGTGTAATTTCCACTCAAATTTCAGGAAATCTTATCATTGAAACATCAAATATTTCATTAATTTCCTGGTCGAATCATATGAAAATCAATAAAGTATTTAATTTTTCAGTTAGTGGTTAAAATAAAAATTCATTTGTAATGGAGAAAGTCAAATCTTCATGTAGGTATTACAAAAAATGTATTTTATCAGTTGTGACTGTATTTTTTTGTCTTATGCATCAATTAATGTATGCACGGAGAGAAAAATTCAATAAAAATTACCAGAAAAAAAGTAAAAATTACGTTTTGTAACGTAATCCGCGAGCGAACTCAAATTCAGTAAAAAGTGTGAGTCGGAACTGAAATTGTACGAATCGCCATGTAAATTCGACGATTTGTTCCATAAAAATTAACGACCCGTCTGATGACTCACCGCTTTGGGGACAACAAGTCGTTTCGTAATTTTTCCCCAACGACTGAGAAATTTTACGAAACGGAACGTAGAAATCACTCACCAGCTTCATAAAAGTTGTTGAACGTTCAAGAATTTTTTATTTTGGAGGCATAATAAGTCGGCAAGGTTCGGTAAGATTTTACTTCTTCGGGAAAAATTACGTGACAATTTCGTACTTTGCTCGGTGATGAACCTGAGGATTCACTGAACGTGTCAGATTTCTTCTCTTCCATCCCTATAAAAATTGGCGGAAAACGATTCCCCATTGCGAATTACGTGAATTGTTCTGTAATTTTAACTGAATATTTCTCTCCGTGTGGGGAAGAAAAATTATTGATTGCGCAGAAATCGTATTGCGACATAACCGACAAAGACATTTTCGGGGAGTTGAACCTGCAACCTTCAGATCAGCAGTCTGGTACTCTCCAACGTGAGCCTTCGAGAGCCAACACATTCATTCACTGTCGAATATTTTATTTTCATATCCACACACAACTAATTTGCAATCAATTATGAATTTATGCCAGAATTGTTTTCAGATTAAGGAATAAATTTTGTTCGTCAATTCCGTTTTGATCGGTTTTCCAATAACGAATTGTCCAAAAGAATAAGTAATTATTTAATTGAAATTTCATGTGTTCAATCAAACAATCGTTGAAGCACCGCGTTCTCACGGATAATGGGCCAAGTGGAAGTCTCAAACGTACCCATTCTCTTTCAAAACCCCACTTTCACCAAATCCCACCCGCTTACGACGAAAGGGCCACACCGCTGCCACTTCCAGATCAAGAGATCTTTGTTTCGTGACGCGAGTATTTGTTTTAAAGGGTCACAGAGCTGAGAAAGGGGGGTTGTAGAGAAATGGGCAGCGGGTTTACATTATTGGTTTGTGTGCAGAATGGGGTGAGTAGGACGTTAAATCACAGACTGATGCACGCTTGAGTCTCCACGGCGAATTACGTGTACTTATGTACCCTCTGTGGCAACCCCACACTACGCGTTCGTCACGTTCTAATGATCCGTCACGAGTTCTTTTGTTGGTTGCCGCAATTTTATTTTTGCAATCTATAAATTGTTGTTAATTTCATTCAAAAACGTTGAAGAGATTGAAGGACTTTTTATTTCAACATTTGTTCTGAAAAAAATTTCTTTTTTCGGTCAGAATTTAAATTCTACATTGAAGGAAAAATGCAATTCAATTTTTTTATTCATGTTTTAAATTTTTTAATAATTTTCTTCGGGCTGTGTCGACTTAGCTCCTCTAAAATGGATTTTTCCCAAAATTGCGACTTAACCTGTTTTATTTTGTTCCGAAAAAGGTATTAAATATATTTGGAGGCTAAAATCGTTTATGTGGCAGATGCACTACACTGTTGGAAAATTACAGTGCAAATTTCAAGTGTTTAAATAAAAAATATTTGTATTGTATTTATTGACTCCCTGATGCCAATGAAACCCTCAGAAGTGACAGAAAAGACGAAAAAAAAGTTTTCATTTTCACGTGGGTCAAGGGTCAGGGTGAAAGTCGACTTTCGCCAAAATCGAATTTTTTAGCCGGGTGAACGTTGATTCCAGCTATTTAAGTGACCGCCTATTCAGAACTCTCAAAAGTATGTGGAAAACGTGAAAACTGAAAAAGTTTTTTTTTTCAGATTTTCAAAGGGTCAGATTTTCCGTTTTTCCAGGGGGAAAGTCGACTTTCGCCAAAATTGAATTTTTTATCCGAGTGAGCGTCGATTCCAACTATTTAAGCGACGGGCTATTCAGAACTCTCAAAAGTATGTGGAAAAAGTGAAAACTGAAAAAGTTTTTTTTTTCAAATTTTCAAAGGGTCAAATTTTCCGTTTTTCCCGGGGGAAAGTTGACTTTCGCCAAAATCGAATTTTTTAGCCGGGTGAACGTTGATTCCAACTATTTAAGTGACGGGCTATTCAGAACTCTCAAAAGAAAATTACTTAACCCGGTTTACCGCTTCGCTACTGAATTCAAGACTGAATTCTATCCATTTCCGGAAATAAAGAACGTAATAAAGTGCCCAAGCAATAACTGAATGAAATAACATCCTCAGCGTCACTCATTCATGCAATAACTCGCGTCATTCCGGCTTCACCTCCTGATCCCGGGTGTCACGCGCCTTAAATTTTCCTCAAACGATGAATCCCGAGTGAGACAATAACCCATCATCATGAATGAATCCGAAGACTTTTATGAATGACTCTCTATGCGTAACTCCCAAGAATTCTACTATAAAATTGGGTGCAGGGGGGCGGAGAGGTGCGGGGACAGATGTAGTGGACGCGAGTGCGAGCCAAGGGAGTCAACCGATTGACCCGCGCGCGGCTCCAATGAAGGAAAGAGGCTCAACCCGACCCCTGGGCGACCCAGGATACGGGGTCAACTCATCGACCCCGCGGCGCACGCCGGATGCCACCATTTTTCTTACCAGAATTGACCGCAACCAATTGGAAGTACTGCGTACCACAGAAAAGGTTGACATGAAAAAAAAATTGGAGCACCCCAAGGACGTTCCCCGGGTTGGCCTCTTACTAAGAGTCCTGTGGTTTGAGTGGATAAACAACACTTGTGGGGAAATTTGTTTTGGAAGATTTCAGCAGGGTTAGCCATATCCATAAATTATAATAATAATTTATTTTCACATGTATACCGTTTCGAATTTTTACATTTTGCCCCCTTCCCGAACCCCTTACAATTAGGTATAATTGAACTTATCTAATAATACTTCTTATTATCAAAGTAATTCAATTGAGTAAACTAGAAGTATTAGAAGTATTCAACGATTTAACAATTTTTAAAAGAATTTAAACAAAGAATCTTAGTAAGGCAGCCTTTCATTGATTTTCATCATTTATGAAATGTGACGATAAATTACTAAAAATTAGATATGATTCCTCTGAAAATGAGTCGTAATATCACTGAAAATTAGTGACAAAATCACTAATTGTCCGAATTGTGCACTCACTGCATTTCACAATCGCAAACCTCTAATAGTTGGGGATAAATTCCTGAAAATCAGTGACATGTTGCTGTCAAAAATTAAAACTTATTTCTCTGCGCCGATTTCTATTAATTTTCATTGAATAATTGAACTTAATGGACAATTTTCATTCATTTCTTCATTAAAAAATTTTTTTCATCAGTTTTCTTTTTGATCGTTTTTTTGTGAGCAAGTTCAATCTAAATTCACAATTTTTTAATGAAAAGAATAATGAAAACCGTGAATTTTCATTTACAAAATTGCTCGAATGTCGGTGGAAGTGTTACTTGATAAAAGTTATCGATAAATATACCGGAAATTTCAGCCAAAAACGTTCAACCGTAAAAAAACGATAGAAAAACCATCGATGAAAAAATGATTGAATCGATCGATAAGTAAATGTCCGTGGGAAACTTCTGTTTTCTTCACGGTTGAGTGCAGTTAGGCCCTCACAGTTGAGACAGTCTTGAAAAAACCCCCCAAATACAGCCAATTGTCTACATTTTACGATCCTCAATTAATCAATTGAAAATCAGGAAGTCGGTTCACTGTTTTTTCATCCAGTATTTAGGCTTTTTTACTGAATCTATTTCGTTCCTGTGTGAAGGAGTTTATTTTCCAGACACGTACTGTGAGAAAGATGTGGGAATGATATTGTTAATGGTAGAATGAGCTATCCACATTCGGAACACTAGTTATAGGAGCATTCAAATATTACGTCACGCGTTTTTCGGACATTTTAGACCCCCCCCCCCCCCCCCCGCACAAGATCGTCGCAAGCGTGATCCTCCCCTTGTATATTACATCCCAAAATCAACGACCCCCCTCGCCCTAGTTTATGTAGCGAACGATTTTGTAGTTATTTTTTTTAGTGTAAAAAAAAATCACGCGAATAATCAATTCTTTCTTCGATACTTTCTGAATATGTCAACTTATTATCACGACATTCAAAAAATAATTTCTGTTTGCAAATCCATTCTTCATCTTTGTCGTCTTCAATAGTAGATGTGATTGCCAAAAGTTCCCTTTGAGGGTTGACGGCAATTATTTGCAAAGAACGCACATTTGGAATAGCTGCCGTCACATCACAGAACGCTACTGCTCTTTCGAATTCCAGAGATATGCATAATAAGCCTCACATTTTTAGCTTTCTAAAGCGATGTAAATTCATGATAATGCAACAGCGAATGATATTGCCTCTAAACAACAAAGCTGTATTCTCTGACCGTGAAATAAAACTATAGGAACGTGTCATTATGGCCTTGCGGTCGTTAATGAACGAAAATATCAATCAAAGAGGAAGTGAAAAACTCAATGTTTCGGCTTCATTTGACGAGAAATCCGCTCCAAATGACAGAGTTGAAATGTTGAGATGTTGAAAGTTCTTCACATCAAGTTCAATTAAAATTTGGGTTCGTTAAAGAGAGCCAAACTAATTGAATACCCTTATAATTGCCCTCCGATATCTCGATAGGAGTTTTATTTAATAATAATAGTACATAATGTCATCAGGCGATGAAAGTCTCAGACCGTATTATCTGACGAATGTGACTTTATAATTGGAGCCGAAGGCGAGGATTATAATCGCATTCGTCAGATAATACTGTCTCAGATAATCGATCGTCAGATAATACGTTTATCGCCGTGTGACGTGCAATATTTTATCAGGACTAATGACATAATAGTATGTTTCGATACGATTGAGACGGAATTTTCACGAGTGTGAAGTTGGCGGCCCGAGGCGTAGCCGAGGGCTGCCAATCACACGGGCTGAAAATTCCCGTCCCACATACGTTGACCAATAATTTTTTACAGTGATGTCACGTTCAGCGAGTGACCGAACTCGATTACAAGTAAACGAAAAGGCACTTTTCGGCTCGAGGTGAAGGCAGTAGCAGTGTCACAAATGTCTTTTGTGCATGAAATACCGCACAATTGGCTTTTTTTTTCATTTTTCAGACCATCGATTTGTCATGTAATCAAGTCATATTTATTATGTCTGTCATGTTTTTCTATTAATTGTCGTGAAATAATTCAGTTAAAATTTATGGATTCTATACATTTTTTCATAACATTTTGAATTATTCATGTTGAAATTCCTTAGCATTATGCACTGTTATCAATTTCTCACTGAAATTTCTGAAAAGAGTCTTGAAAATTTTTAATAAGTAACATTTTTACTGAAATTTCAAGAAATCTTGCCATCGGCAATTCATAATTTGACGGAAAAATCCGTGAGAACTGTAACTTCCAGTTCAATAATTTCGTTATTTTACTGATTTTTCATCAATTTTAAAATTGATGACAAATCAGTAAAATTCAGAGGAATCTTGAATTCACGGAGAGATTCCTCCTCCTTGGGAGGAATTTCAGCCGTTTATAGCCGAACATCAGAGCTTTCATTTGAGCCCCATTTGACCCTAAGTTTTCGGACTCTTTGCAATGCTTTTATTATTTGAACTTTGCTGGTCTGAATTTGAATCTCGATATTGAACCGTTAGAAAACATTATAAAAATCTTAAAAAAATTCGAAAGTTTGCACTGTCTCCCCCTGTTTCCCCCAAACTCCACGTTCCTTCCTCGTTTCGACTTAAAACCCGAGAACAAGAAATACATCAACGTCCCATTAATTCCCCCCAATCCCACCCACCCCCCCAACCCACTCCCTCAACCCCCAATAAATTACGCTAAATTAATCAATTAAAATCCTCATCCGGACGCCGAAATCCCCCGAAAAAACGCAGAACTTCCTTCAAATTTTGTGGTCCCTCATCTCCAACATTAAACAATCCCAAAAAATCAGTCATGGGAAACAGCTAGCATACTCACACATGACTGAATATCGGTAAAGTGTCACGTGGCCTGGTAAACAGTTTAGTACCCTCTTTACAAATAGGGGTGTAACCCAAAAGTCGCCTGATCATGACCCCCCAAACTGGAACACTCTGAATGTTTACAATAACCAAAATGCTCCTCTCATCAACGTGAGATACAACTGTACCGCATCCAGCATTACCCCGAGAGAGAGAGAGAGGGAAAGGCAGAGACTTTGACTAAACATGATAGCCGTGAATTTCGTTTTGATCCAACGAGACCGGCTGCGTGCTCATCGATTAGTCACGGTACCCGCTTTGTGCCAAGGGTGACTCTACATTTCGCCAGTGAGTCTTCACCCCCCGAATTTGAAATCGCAGTTGGAATTATCTAATCGAGTTCAAGCGTAAATTAAAAATTAAAAGTGTCTGGATTGCGTGAAAAAATCATCATTCTTTGTTAATATTTTTTGTTCGAAGGGTTCTTTGTTGCTTTTTGAGACTCATTGTTTGTACGCAGATGAGCCAGGGGCGCCCACACGTTGGCGTACACCACGCGACATCGCCGATGGGACGATACAACACGTCTCGTCGCGCGTGTGTGTTCACTTCAAAGACAGAGAGAAATCGAGAGGCTGCGGTGGGCGAGAATGAGACAGGGGACAACAAGTGGCTCGTTAATGCATTAAAACAGACTCCGACGGCATAATACGTGACCCACGCTTACTTCTTTGGTCGTTCAGCTAAATCCGGGCATTACTGGATCTTCTTGTCGTGATGCCTTTGCGATTAAATTATGAGTTGTGTCATTGGGTAATATATTTCAGTTGAGTGCAATTTTTCGGGGGAAATGAGTGTCGTGAGTGAATGGAGAAATGTTGATGGGTTAAATTGGAGATTTAAAGGGACATCGTCGGGCTTGCTGTCACGTGAGGAGGAGCATTCGAATTATGTTTTGAAAAATTTTTTTCATTCACTAGATTAGTCCGCGCGCTCTGCGCGCGTATGTCCTACGCCATGGGACTTAATCTATGTCAATTGAAGTGAATAATCTTTTATTCAATTTCTGAAGTTAATATCAAAGTTTCCGAAGGAAAAGTTTCAGGAATACCTGTGTGCTATTTTTCAAAATAAATAATACATCCAGTGTGAATTTTTTGAAACCAATCTATTCGGCGTATTGTGTCATTAGATTTTTTATAAATTATGATAGCATACATTAATGAGATTACGATAATACTAGACTATATTATATATACTGTGTATTAGATGCAATATAATGTGCATAATAAAAAAAATGAAATGATAAATTGATAATAATAATATGCATAATGTATAATGTAATATGTTAAAGTATTATCGTAATATCTTTAATGTATACTATCATCATTTCTGAAAAATCTGATGATACCATACGCCGAAAAGATTGACTTCAAAAAACGTTACACTGCGTTTTTTATGAAAGGATTTTCTCACGAGAATTTTTTTATTTCGGGGATGTAGAAAATGGAGAGCTCGGGAATTTGACACGTTTCTTTTTTTGGATGTTGTCGATATTTTTACTAATAAAAGCAGATTAATCTCTAGGAGGCGATGATGAAGATCAATGTGCTTTGGGTGCGAAAATTAGTAATAACTTTGAGCAGGAAATTTGGTTGACTATTTCCTCATTCAGACTATCGACCAATAAAATCGTTGCATTCGGCGAAGTACATTTCGGTTATACCCCGTTACCCATGGTAACTGGGAAAATATTCGCAAACAATTCTTTTGGTCGAAATTCTGAAAAAGGAAAGGAGCTTCAAATTTAATCGGGTATTTCCCTGAGGCTTCCCTGCATGCAAACAAGCGTGTCAAGTTTTACAGGTTAAAAAATTCCGAGCGCTTGTGCGGGCTCTCGTGGTATTATACGCGAAGAGAAATATTCAGTAAAAATTCCGTATCTTTTCCGTAATTCCGAAGCGAAATGTGACTGTAGGAAATTTTACGGAACTGGCACGGAATTTTTCCAGAGCGTTTCGTAATTTTTTTTGAATCTCCTGTGAAAAATTACGTTATCGTCACTTAAATTTTCTGAGTCGATTCTGTAATCGGTGAGCGAATTGTGAGTTCCATAATTTTCACTGAACATTTATCTCCGTGTAACTAGAAATTTCGAGAAAACGGTGGCGTTCTGTTACACTGTTAAAAAATTTGGCTGAATTTTCCGGTAAGAGACCTTGAATTCGATTTAAGTAGAATAGGTCAATGGAATTTCAAGTTTCTCTGAAAATTCAAGTAAAGTTCCATTTTTTTAGCGGCAGGAAGACAAAAATTCCACAATTTACACAAATTTTCAATTGAAAGTGAATATTTATTGCAGAATTCGCGGAATTACCGGGATTTTTGAATGAATGCCCTGAAAATTCAGAGAAATCTGGAATTCAAGGAGAGATTTCTCTGAGTTTTCCTGATTTTTCATTTATTTCACCGGAATAATTAAACTAAAATTTACGGTTTCCACTGATTTTTGCACGAAATTATGAATTATGAATTTTCAATCACAAAATTCCTTGAAATTTCAGTGGAAATATTACTTGTTAGAAATTTCTAGGACTCTTAGCGGAAATTTCAATGGAAAATTTGTAACAGTGTACCCAGTTTAATGATATTTCTCTTGGCATAATGCAGAAATAATTCGCCAGTCCCATGGATCGAATTCGGAACCTCTCAATACACCCGACTATATCATAATTTATGACATGACAAGCAATTTTTAATGTGAAAATAAGAGAAATCCCGATGATAAAGGACGTTAATAATTCCATCATCATGTTTTCTCACTCTCCAGATAATTTCTTATAAATAACAGAATGAGATAACTAAACTCATTACGTCTGAGGAGAATTAAACGAATAAAGTAATTTCAAAGAGTTAAATTCAAATTAACGCTCGAATTATTTTGATTTTTACTGTTACAATAATTCGCTGAAAAATATTAAATTATTCATGTTATGTGTCTTGTCTGGACTACTGTGTCCCCCCGAGTTTATTCCCGCTTCATATCGTGCAGAGTATCTCCTCGAGATAATCGAACGCACCCAGGGTGTCCCGTCCATTTTAACCGGGAGAAAAACGAGTATATAAAGAGTCTGGCGAGTTCTCTCTCTCTCACTCTTCGCATACAGAACTCTCGTATTCACGGTAGGAATTAGTTGAAAGTAGTCGTCTCACCTCTACTCACGGAGGAAAGACGGAATACAGCAACTGGGGTCTGTGGACGCCCTGTGGTGAAAACTAAAAGAGTTACTGGACGTTCGCACCTCTCTTGCACACGCGCTTGCGGATTAAACCCGTCATAAAATAAACCATTGGGGCTATGGCGGGCTTAGATTATAATGTTTTGCCTCATCGCGTGAATGTTATTAAGAATAACAGAGTCTATTTCCTCGAAGTTTTTTTCATCCTCGATTATATGAGAATAATCTGGAGAAATTTAAACGCTGTCTTTTTTTTTAATTCTCAATTCAGCTTTCAAGTCAAGGAGAATTTTCTTAAGCGAAGAAGTCCGTACACTCAAGGAAAAAACTCCTTTTGACAATAGAAGGTTTACTCGAAACAAGAGAATATTCTTTTGTCAATTTTTAAAATAAGAGGAATTAATGGGATGTTGGAAGAGTTCAGCAATACTAATTTATTGTCAAATCGCGACGTTTCGCTGCAAATCGCAGCTTCTTCAGGCTCTTGTCAAGAGCCTGAAGAAGCGAAACGTCGCGATTTGACAATAAATTAGTATTGCTGAACTCTTCCAACATCCCATTAATTATTCCTCTTATTGTTAACCATGGAAATGAACAACGTCATCAATTTTAAAAATCGTGAAATCTCCTGATGAATAATTTCGTTATCAGAGAGAGAGAAAAAAAAGTTTGCCGATAGGATGAGATTCTCTTGTCCCGAGGGATTTATTAAACGTTCCCAAGACTATCACGTATGAAAAAATCGTATAGAAATTTTCTATGCGGATTGAGTATAGAATTTCTATAGAATTTTCGTATATGATATTGGGATATTTCTATGCGGATATTTTTTATACAAATTATGTCTATATGATTTCAATAGGTTTGGTGACAATTTATGTATGGAAATAATTCGTGTACATTTAGAATTCTTTTTTCATCAGGATTTTGATTACATAAAATCTTGCACAAAGAGTGCAACACTTGAGATCATTTTTCTATACAGTATAGTGTACTATATATATAAAAAAAATACTACTCGTATACTGCTACTAGTATACTATACTATATAGTAATTCTAAAAATAATATTTTTTTTGTAAGTTTGAAGCCGCAATTTTTTTCGGATTAATTGTTTGAATTAGATTGAATCTAGTAAACAGTTTCGAGGTGAAAGTTTCCCACCTATCGAAAGATATTGTGAGTTTGACGAAATTTGAGGAATTTTTGAGATTACAAGTGTGTTGGGTCATTTCAATTAATTAATTGAGCCTGAAATTATGAACGAAGGGGAGACGAGAGAGAAATTAGAAGAAGAAATAAATTTTTTGCTTTAATAGAGGAGAGTACACAAGAGCGTCTTCCTGTCGCGTGGCCCAGTCGTGTTATCTCATTTTCTCGTCTCCCTTGTGTCTTGAATTAACCTCCTCCATTGGGATTAAAAAGCGGATATATTAATTTGACGGTCTTGCGCGCAAGTTCTTAACTACAAGAAAGAAGACAATTGTTGGAGGAACAAAAAAAATGAGATGAAAAATTACAAAGTAATGAGAATTATTTGAAGATTTTGAGGAAAAGGGATATGATGGAAGTGGAGAGCGGCTTGCGTCCAAGGGTCATGTGTGCAAGTACATATACTGATAGAGAAAATTAATTTTATCAAGAGAATTTTATTTGAACCAACTATGAGAATAACAGTTATCTCTTCTTGAGATACATTTGATTGGGAGAAATCGAACGTCTCTAGAATTGAAGTTTCTTTTATTTGTCACAATAATCAGAGTATTTGATTTTTTTCTAGCCAAAAGTTTGCTACTTCCAGAAATTCGTTGGTTTACTCAAAAATCAAAATTATTCTCATGACTAAATACGCTGTTATCTTAATCAACACGATCGTACGTTTTTCCAAGTGAATTATAATTGAAGTGAGCATTTCGTATGTCCAATCAGGATGAATATTGTTACGCGGAAAAAGCTTTGAGATTGTAGTAATTTGTCGTTGAGTTGAAAGAAGTTTATATTTCTTGACTAAAAATCGCATTTATTTACAATAACAGAATCAATTGGACCACCCCTGTCGAAAAATATATTTAAAAGATATATGTTATGGGCCAATTCCATATATTTGTCAAATTTATAAAGAATATATAAAAAAATATGTAAAATATATGTTTCATACATAAACAAAAAATTGGTACCACTTTGGTATCTATACCAATTGGTAAAATTGGTATTGATAAATTGGGCCAATTTAAGATATTTTTTAAATATATTTTTCAAAATATAAATTTTTTCGTGTGGGCAAGCTTGTGCCCACCTCTCACCGCCTGAAACTCCTCACTCACCACCGTTGAAAGAACCCCGCACCTATCATCACTTTCTTTCCTCTTTATTAAAATAAAAAGAACTGATGTATGGGTGGGAGAGACATCCTTTGAGCATTCCAAGAGCATAACGAATATTATTTTCAGTCCAACAGAACACGAATTAACATTCCCCCTGTTTTCACTCTGAATAAAGCACCACAAATAATACAGCCGAATGAAAATGGTTGATTTCATTCTCAAGACTTTAGTTATTTGACTTGAGAAACTCCTCTTTCTCTCTTATGAATTGAGAATGATGACAGATTTACCGTCAAGATTGACAGTTGTTTTCTATCGAATCACAACAGAACCATTTTACCCACTGACAAACTTTGAATGTGTCGCACTCACGAACGTTGTGAAATCGCGTGGCTTTTGGTGAACCATAAAGGAGACACGTTATAAATTTGCATACGAATGAATCCGAAAGGATAAAAGACACCGAGAGTTTGTCTGAATATGTCGCGTGTAACTAATCGCTCTCTGTCCGCTGTATGAGTAAGCGGCACACTTTTTTTTACACCTAAGGATACACCGGTGCGTCCGAAACATTCCCCAGATGGAGGAAAAAAATGAAACAAAAACTTTGGGGCACTTTTCTCCTTTTTCGTTTTCCATTGAATGAGACCACTCGGGATGAATTAATCTTGGAGGAATTAATCTCGGCGTTTCTCTTTGTTGAATCAGTGGAGGATTTTAGTGAATGAACGGCGATGAGGACGAAGGAAGTGCCACCCGGAGAAATATTCATCAGATTTGTACAAATCGTACGGGTCAGGGCCATCAGATGGGCGGTTTCTTCTGAACTCAATTTTAATTAATTGACGTCGTTAAATTCTTGACAAATTTGTCACAGGTTTTTTAATACGTCAATTCTTTGATGAAGTGGTGGAAGGGGATGAGTCAGAATTTTTGAGGCACTATTTCGGACGGATCCAGAAGACTTGTGGGTTTGGGGAGCGATGTGAGAAAATCATTTTTATAGGCTATGAAATTATCTACAAAATAATTTTTTTACAATATTCTTCTTTAAACCGATTGTTTTGTCAAATGAATAAAACGACGAAAAAGTGCGCTGCATGGCAATTGGGGCTATTTTGACTCATTTCCATCAAATTATTTCGACGTATTATTACGACGTATGGCCTAAAATTCGTGTTTAAAAATTTATAATTTAGAATTTATAATTTAGAATAAAAGATCAATAACAGCTGTGAATTTTAGTCTAGTTATTGCAACGGAATCAATAGAATCCAAGAAAATTAAGGTGGATATATATTGAATTTTAAATTAATTGAACACTGCGCGTAATTGACTAGTGAATATTCATGTTTTTATTGAACATTTAAAGTAGTGTATCCAAACTCCACGTAAGTCGTTGAGTATAATGAGGAATAATGACTTTGAAATGCCTGAAAGAAAATTATTTATCATTGATAAATTTATCATTGATTTCTTACATGAATTCTACCTTTGACGAGAGTAAAAAATTAATTCATCAAATTCTCTCCTTCTAGAATTTATGTCAGACTTTCGTCTTCAAACTTTAAGTTCTACCTATATTGCTTCAAGAGCGTTGAGGAATTCCCACTTTCTGTCCCTGAAAAATTTGAACTTTCATTACAATTTGAAATTTTATCAATTTCTTCCTGCCTAAATTAAATTTATTGTCGCTCCCCTGAGAATTATTACTACAGTTTATCCATGAAATTTTAAGTTTTTCCAGCAGTCTAATAGTTAAAAAAAACCATTACCCATTTCTTTTAAAAACGCTGACAAAATAATTATAAAATATTTCTCAAATTCATTCCTTAGGAGTCTCTTCGCTATACAATTAATCTTCAAAAGCATCAGCTAAGCTCAATTCTGCACAAATTATTCCTCAAAAGACTCAAACCCCAGGTGAAACGGAATTTATTCATATCTTAGATTTTTTTCAGCACTCTAATAGTTCAAAAAAAGCATTACCCATTTCTTTTAAAAATGCTGACAAAATAATTATAAAATATTTCTCAAATTCATTCCTTAGGAGTCTCTTCACTATACAATTAATCCTCAAAAGCATCAGCTAAACTCAATTCTGCACAAATGATTCCCCAAAATGCTCAAACCCCAAGTGAAACGGAATTTATTCATATCTTAGAGTCGTTGGACGCTCGATTTGGCATTAAAAAGAAATGGAAAATGGGGAGCAAGGCGAGTGGGCTTGTGAGCCACTTGTTGCGCAGTCCAGGAGGCTTCCTGCTGGCACCAACACGACGGGACGTTTAGTTGCTCCAGCGGGTTCGAATGAACCGACGTTAAACCATTGCATTTATTTCATCTATAATCGATCCACATTCGGTTTATTTGATTGAAAAAACTGAATTTCTTGGCTCTGTGTGAACGTAAAAACATTTGGATTCCCATTTGGAGGATTTCGCTTTGGTTTCTAGGGTTTGATGCACCCGTAGGTTTATGAACCTCAATTGACGTGAGGAAGCAAGGGGTGTCTCATGTGGGGAATTACATTATTTATCGACTTGATTTAATTCAATCCTGTTAATTAATGAGAACTGCATTTAGTGGGATGATGGAATTGGTGGAGACGTCGCTTGACTTTGTTCTCATAGATTTAATAAATGATTAGATGTATCGGGGATTGTATGATTCATGTATAGTGGTGTAACGTTAACTATGGCATGAATGGAATTTGGTGATGATTAATGAATCCGAGGGAGGAGATTGGAGAAAAGAATAATCACTTATCGGTTTTGGGAGCGACCCGCTGCAGGAGCATTCGGTAAAAGACATTTTTGTACTGCTAGAAATTTTTTACAGGAAGGGTATCATGATTTGTTCAAATAAATTGAGTATTTTGAAAGATATTCCCTGAATATTCATTCGAATTTCCCAGTACATTTATTCGAATGTGATAAGACCTGGATATATTTAATGAAAATGATTTGTTTTTTTTTGTTTTTAGTTTCAACATTTTGTTTTTTTAAATAAACAGACCCCCGATGATTCCTCTGCATGGAGGGACCGAAATGTTGGGTTTCTCTTCGCCTAAATGAGATGTCGTTTCTCATTGTGTTTTAATCTTCGAGTGTGCTAATGACCACACAGGCCAGACCTCCTTTTCATCAGTTATATTGTTAAAATTTCTTGAAATTTCATGGAACATATTATAGTAAATCTCATGAAAGTGGCATTGAATTGGATTTAGGGAAAAAATGGTTATGAAATTTCATGTTTTAAGTAGAATTCACGGGAATTCGTGAGATTTCAGTGGGAGTGAGATGGAAATTTCACAACTTAGTTGAATTTTCAGTGGAACATGAATATTCAGAAACAAAATGACATGAATTTTCAATGTTTCCCTGAAGTTTCCTGATTTTTAGCAATTTTCACAGAATAATTTAACTGAAAAATCAAGTATTTTATTGATTTCCAGATCATTTGAACAAAGAATCAATGGAATATTTGATTTCTCAATGACAAGATTTCTTGAATTTTCTAGTGATGCCGCGAGACATCACGAGCCGATACTTTGGAGAGATGATCTCGATCGCATTGAACATAGAAATCTTTGGTCTCGTCTCAGTCTCGAAATACGGAATGTCGAGTCCTCTCGTGATGACTCAAAGTCAATTTATTTCATCTCGGTTTCCAGTTTTTCGCATTTTTAATATGTACAAAACAGAGACGAGACAAACCGAGACAAAAACCGAGATTTTACATTAAAAAACACGAAAAACTTGAGACCGAGACGAGATAAATTGACGCGGAGTCATCACGAGAGGAGTCGATACTGCGTATTTGGAGACTGGGACGAGAGCAATGATTTCCGTGTTCATTGAGACCGGGTTCATCTCTCCAAACTTTTGTCTCGTAAAGAGTCTCGCGGCATCACTAGAATTTTCAGTGGAACTTGGACACGATAAAAATTTCCAGAATTTGACGCGGAAAATTCAGAAGAGAATTGTACCCATCCAAATTTCAGCCAATAGAATTCCACCACTCGACGTCACGTGGTACAACCTACAGGGTTTTCAACTGATGATTTTTTGATAATTTTCTATGGTAGTTGCTACATAAAAAGAGAAAAGATCATTCACTCGTGCCTCGTACTCGTGATTTTTTAGCTTGAAAAACTTGAATCCTTCGTTTGTTTGCAACGAACCTATCGGGAAATACCGGATAATTTTGAAGCTCTCGTAGTATAACAGATGAAAATTTTTAACAGAGTACTCGATCAAACCATGACCACAAAAAATTCAATCGAAAAACAATTGTTTAGATAAATCATGTGAGGGTGGATCATTATAACTCAAACTTATCATTGGCCCGAATAGGCAATGCCTAAGATTTGAAGAGTAGAGGAGAAAAATAGAGAAAAAAATTGCGAAGCACTGTCAATTTCCTAACATCATACCAAACATTACGTATATTCTGAATCTAATAGTTATCAAATCCATTGACAAGTTCCTTAAAGAATGCGGACTGAAAATATAACTAGGCCTAAGAATTTGGAACTTATATATTTATACATATAAATTGAAAAAAAAAACATTTGTAAGTAGATACCCTGTAAATACCATTCGACAGCTAATAGACCTCGTATTGAGGTCTCTAATGCTTAAATAAAAAAAACTCGGCCAAAGAAAACATCTTAAAATTTTATTCCTTTAAAATAATTGAACCTTTCCGTCGATATGTAACGGTAGAACTCAAGATTCAAGCTTCTCACCAAACGGACCTAAAAACCCGAGACATAAAAATCTCATGAAAAATGTATGAAACCCTTAAAACCCCCCGATTGAGTGACTTTTCAAGATGTGAGAAATTTCGAAAAATTTTACTGTATTTTTGTTCAATGTCACAATAGACGAGAAATGAACGGTTGATCGAGTATCAATTGCCCCACGTGTGAATTCAAGTTGATACAGGGGCAGTAGAGTATCGATATCTTGAGCCCAAAAACTTTCAAGTACCCCCTCAGCAAACAAATGATTGGAAACACATCAGTGGGAAACGAAAAATATATTTACTACCAGGTAGTGAAATCGGGAGATGTGAGTTTATTCTGCACAATGAGGGCTCAATGCATATTTTATGTAATTCGAGGTATTGAATGCGGATAAAATACAGAGTCAAAAAGTCTAGAACAGAATTCCGCTCTAAGATTACTCGCCTTTTTCGATTAGTATTCTTCAACTTTTTTCTCTGTATAGGCACTTTTTCTCCTCCGTATATTGGGGAATAGTCGAAATCCCATCTCGGAGAAAAATAGTATATTTCGTAACGAGTGCGGAAAAGAGTTTTTCATCATGCTGTGCGAAATAGTATATTTCGTAACGAGTGCAAAAAAGTGTTTTTCGTGAGAAGGCCCGTAAACCGCGATCTAACCGAGCGAAGCGATTGCATTCATCACACAGTCCAAAAGTATTTTCTGACGAATGTGATTATACTGCAAAAAAACTCGAGCCTTCGGCTCGGCCTACACAGCCACATTCGTCAGAAAATACTTTGCGGACCTTGTGATGAAAATTACTATTTAACATTTTGTCACGAGTTACGAACAATATTCTTCATCACAATGTGCCGGAAAGCGGACTTTTAGGGACGCGGAGCGTGCCGAAAAGTTCACTTTTCGTCACAGCGTGATGAAAAAGTAACTTTTTAGTCACGCTTCTCGAAGATTTTCGACAATGCATTGTTGCATTTGCTGTTAACAAGGCTTCTCAACTATTACCACAATTCGTGAATACTTAGCGAATGCCATTAATAGTTAAGAAGCCTCGTTAACAGCAACTAAATCATTCTATCAGTGTAGAAAATAGTATATTTCGTAACGAGTGCAAAAAAGTGTTTTTTTGCGAGTGGGAGGTTTATATCACGAGCCGAAGGCGAGTGATATAATCCCACGAGCTAAATAACATTTTTTCACGAGTTACGCACAATATTTTTCATCACAATGTGGCGGAAATTGGACTTTTAGGCACGCGGAGCGTGGCGAAAAGTTCACTTTTCGTCACAGCGTGATGAAAATTAACTGATGCTCTTGACCAATGAAAATGAGTATTTAGCACTGGCAGAAGGGTTCACGACACGGTGTCCGTGCCATCTGTTCGTGGAGCACGCGACGAACCCCTCGTATTTGGTAATCCAGACGGAGATATTAACCCCACTAATTATGACGCCTCTGAGCGCCAAGGAATCCCCATAAATTCAGCAAACACCGGCCAGTTGAGAGTGAGATTAGCTTGGGCCGACTGCCACTGACGGTTGTCAAACAACAGGGGGTCTGATAGTGGATTTTATCCCACTTTTCACGTGCACTCATAGTTTTTAATGCTAATACCTTTCAAATTATTGCACCACATTTCATACGGTAACAGGCAAAATATTTTCCGTAATTTCTATTCAGCCGGTGTATTACATGTGTTTCAATATTGATTTTGAGGTGTAACTGGTCTAGAGGCTAGGCTGATGTATAGACATTTGGCCTCAGCTAAACCCACGTAGAGGTGAAAGTATTTGCATAATTTCCAACCAATTCATTTATTAATAGTGTTTGACTAAGGTGCGAGAATATTTACGGTTAGTTTTCGTTTCATTTTAGTTTTAATTTCGACGGATTAAGACGGCCTTATCAGAGTTAACGCGATATTTTGAAGGGAAAAATTATCATTTCATTGATAGTTTAGTATTTATTTCTAGGAGAGTGATATTGAATTCAATTTACGAGGAAAAAAAATATGAAACTTCGAATTTCACTAATCATTTTACTTTTGGACCAATTACGGCGCAGTATTCTCGGCCATGAAGTAGTGCTCAATGACAATTTTAGCGAGTTTATGAAAATTTCCCTTCTAGTCCACATTTTTTAGTGACTAAATTCCTCATAATTTCCTTGGAACTGTCACTTGATAAAAATTTCCAAGAAGCGTACTGGAAATATCAGCAAAAAATTCTTAACAACAATCATCAATTCCTGACAAAATTATTCTGTAATCATAGCCACTCGCAATTGACATCGTTTCATCGTTGACATTAATGTTGAATAAATATCGTTTGCCATCTCATTCAAATGCAAAAGAGTTCATTATAATTCAGGATCGGTATAAGGGATCGGTCCGAGGAAAAACGGGGCCACCAAATATCCAATTTGTTAGAAATCTATTCAAATGTAGTTGATAGTTTCCTGCAAATTTTCAACATTGTAACTCTTAATTGGATTTCAGATCGAATCATTGTCAAAAAGATAGAATTTCTAATAATACCAACACCTTTAAAGAAATTCTAGGAAGACTTTGAAAGGTCCTTTGATCTCAAGTCAACTCTGAATTTTTGACCGTCCACTGAGAATATCCAAAAAATAAATGATTTTTTGAATGAACCGCTAGATAATCATTTCAAAGTTGATCATATTTGCCACTATTTGGCGAAACCATGATGATTGTGAGAAAACTTCAGTTTTCTTCAAGAATTTCTACTTCAAGACCAATATTCAATGGAAATTCGAATATTCATATTAGAAATTTGTTAACACTACGGAAAAACGCGCAGAAAAGTCCGAATTCCCTAGAATTTTATGCACTTGAAATGTCATTTTATCATATATTCACACGGAGAATTTTTTTTTAGAAAAATTCTAGTGCTAGCACGGGAAAAGAGGCGCAAAGTGACGGCCATCAGGAAAAAAATTCCAGTGCTTGCACTAGAAATTTTATTGGAGAAAAGGTGAATTTTTCCCCGTATTTCTGTGAAAATTTCACAGAAATCCCCAGAAATTTTACCAGAAATACCCAGAAATTTTACCTTAACAGCACTAGAATTTTTCACAGCCGGTGGATTGTAATTTTTTCCAGTACTCGTGCTAGAATTTTTCTAGAAAATTTCTCTCCGTGCAGATAAATGAAAAATATACTGACATCTCTAACATTCAAACGCATTCAGAATCCTGAATCAACTAATTAACTACTCGAGTCCAATCTAAACGAATAAAATGTTGAAAAAATAACAAACAAATAGAGCTATCGCATTTGGCGGGAATTGAATCTCAGATGATTCAAATACCTCAGGGTGATCCATCTTGAGGCCTGCCAAGATCGTAACAACTGTGATATTCCGTTATAAACTACCTGTCCTCCTCGATCAGTGACTCTGACTCTCCACAGGACAATCCCTGGCATGACAGAGCGCGACTCACGCGCGCCGCTCTGACCCACACGCAAAACAACGCTGAAACTATTTCCCCCCTCTGAATTATCGGAGCGTACGGACGATTTGTTTTTGCGCCGTCTCTCGAGAGAGCGATTTTATCGGGTGCCTTATACGTGTCGAAAGGTTGAATACGTTGGCACCCGCTTCATGTTTTTTTCATTAATTTTTTTGCACCATATTGCGGTACTTTTTGAAGTCCAGATAATTGCAGGGTTGGTCTAATTAGTCTGATATCATTTTTATATCAACAGATGGACGTCCGCCGTTTAATTTGCTCACCTATGGAGGCTCAACTGTTCCAGTGCAATAATATTCGGCAAAAATTACCGTATGACATTCCACATTTTGGCTTTCACTGCGAAAGAAGAAGTGAAGTTTCAGTTTAGAAGTAATTTTCAGAAGAAGGACATTGAATCCGATTTAGGCCAGAAATAATCAGGGAATACTATATTTCGCCGGAATTGAAAGAAATTCCAAATTTTTGAAGTCATTGTTAGAAACTTTTTGAAATTTCAGGGAAGATATTATGGTGAATCTCATGAGAGTGACACTGAATCCGATTTCAGGGAAAAATGGTTAGGAAATTTCAAGTTTTAGGTAGAATTCAAGGAAATTTCAGAACTTGATTGAATTTTCAATGGAACATGAAGATTCAGGAACAAAATGACATAAATTTTCAATTTTCTCAGAATTTTCTTGATTTTGCCGAATTTTCACAGAGGAATTGAATTGAAAAATTAAGTATTTTGTCGACTTTTAGATCATTCGAACAGAAAATCAATGGATCATTCAATTTTTCAATGGCACGATTTCCTCAAATTTCAGTGGAAATTAAACATGATAAAAATTTCCGGGATTTGATACGAAAAATGCAGACGAAAATTTCTAACAGTATAGTCATAATTTTTAGAATCACAGTCCCTCCAGTACAAATTTCGCTCAGTTTTCCTGAATATGAATCAGTTTTAAATCCAATATTGTTCTAAATTCATCGATTAGACTTTCGAATAAGGATCTATTACGGTATTTCGCTTGTAATTCTCCGGGAGATGAAACGTAAAGGGGGTTTCATTGCTCTAGAGTCCTGATTCAATCCCTGAACACGAAAATTTTTAACTCGAGACTTTCGCGGTTTTTCCAAAATGGAAATTTCTTGAAAACTAGAAAAACACTGCTAATTAAAAAATCGATCCAAAAATTGATGAAAATAAGAATAATTAACCATTGATTAAAGAAGTTTCAGTTAAAAACAATCCAAAAATACATTAGTTTCTATCACCTAACGGAAGATGTTTAAAAAAAATTCCCAAGTCCATTCATTTTTTTTTTTTCATTTCAAAGATTTTTCTTCTCAATGACTATATTTACCTCATTTTCTGCGATTTCTAGTCATTTTCATGGAGTAATGGAAATCGAATTTACAGTTTCCATTGATTTTTTGATCAACCCATAAATTTTCAATGAAGAAATTCTCCGAAATTCCAAAGAATTTCTCTGTCACTTAATAAAAATTTTCCGCAAATGTAAACAGCGTTCTTGATATTGTCGCTATGATAAGTCATTCAACTTCAATGATCTACATAAAGCGTTTTCTCACTCTGTGCCTCCCCCCCGTTGTGCTCGGCGCACCGTACGGCGATGAGTAATCACCACACATCACACTCCACAGACCCTATATCATAGAATCGTAACATACAGGATCGTGCGACTGATATGACGCGATTCACGCCTGCGGCGTCTACAAAATTTTTGTAGTTTTTAAGTTAAGGCGTCTACAAAATATTTGTAGTCTTTAAGAATCTTTGAAATTAAAAACAGCCGACTTAGAATAGCGCTACCTTAATTCGTCTCATTTCACGTCTCCATTATTTAACATTCTCTGCTGCCCAATACCGATAAAACATCATAAATGATCGGCATAATATTTTTCACAGGGTAAACATCTCAAAATATATTTCCCTCCAAATCCATTTAATTGCAGCAACTGTCCCCAGACCTCCTTAACCCCAATCACAACAAAAGGGTATAACATAACGTTATTATTCCAAACGACTGGTCCTCCAAAGCCTCAAAAGTGCCCCAGTCGCGCGCCCGCAACCCTGAAAAGCCCACTTCCGGTATTTATCTCACTCCTCAGCGGCAGAAAATCCGCTTTACGAAAACCTCCCAAGTTAAAAAAGATTTGAATTTTTTCCTCCTTTTCTGTAACTTTCCGGCGAGAACCAACCGGTGTAGCTAGTGAAGTCGAATAAAGACCGGTTCGAAGGTAATTACGATAAATATTTACCCAGCCGTTAGTAACCCCTTTCGTCCTCAGCCATTTATACCCACGGCTGAGCTGAGTTTAGTCTGCTACCGTTTTGTGTCCATAGTCTCCACTTAAGCAGATAAAAATGCATAAGTATGTCAGTACCAAAAGGTTACAGTGGTAATAGAGAAGTTTCCACAAGTAAATCGGATTTCACGAAACTAACGCGAACAATATCTACACTAATCTAAGTCTCTAATGGGGCAACCGGCTGGAGGTTACCCTCGGCCAATTTCAACCCACAAATCCTATAAATATTTTTCCTAATATTTTCGAAAACACTGGCTTGTACGGCTGAACGAGAGTGGAGGAGAAAAAAGTTCTTCTTTTGGGAAGAAAGGAGGAACGAGGAAGCGTGGCGGATATTGAGGCTGGTGGGGTTATAAGCGATGCCGACATGCTGGGGGCCTTTGACGGCGTCTCATCTCTCCGGATAAATGTTGAAATGGTCCCTTTGAGAATCATCGGAGTGGGGCTTTTAATCTACTCGTAATAACTTCTACGATTTTCCCGGCTGTAGTTCAGCCTAAACAAAGGAAATATTTTCGATAAACTTGGAGTGAATCAAGTCTCAGCGAAATACTCCGCTGCAATAACGAATTATTTGGAGCGAGAGGGGGTAGAATGGAATACCGGGGTAACATGGATCCGGAGAAAAAAACATAGAACGTTTCATCACCCGAGTGGAAATTTAGTCAGGTCTTGATCAGACACTGATCAGGTTATCCTATCAGATTCTGATCAGGTATGTTACGCTATAATTTTGGATTTTCCACTGGGGTTTCGCCGCCTACCTCCATTAGGCATTAATTAAATTTAATTTTTTTGAGAGAAAAAATTGGTAACTTCCTAGCTGGGAATCGAACCCGGGACCTCCCAATGTCGCGCTACGAGGACATTTACGAATTTCACTCTCGAATTGAGTCATACCCGAGTGGAAATTTTAGTCAGATCTTGATCAGACACTGATCAGGTTACCCTATTAGATTCTGATCAGACATCTTACGCTATAATTTTGGATTTTCCATTAGGGCAGTTGATGAACGTGACAGAATGGACGCTCTAGAAGTATTTATAAAATTTTATTTTGACATCTGATTGACTTATTGAGTGTCCCGTGCTTGTAACCTAAATTTTGTATTCACTTCGATCCATGTGGGCGTTGTGTATAGTATGATTCATATAATTTACGCGGAAATTTCCGGTCCGCTTCTTAAAAATCATCATGTATGAACAAATTCAATAGAAAAGTTGGCGAATTCGCTAGAAAATTCTATTGAAATTCTATTGAACAATTCTATTTGTTTTCTGTTTGTCTTGAGATTTATTCTATAAGCATTCTTGTTTTTCCCATTCAAATTCTGTAATGCAAAATAAATCAAAATCCAGCGAAAAAAAATTTAAAAATTTGTACCCAATAATTCTGATAGAAAAAGCCTCACAGAAAAATTCGAACAGAAATTCAAAATATATTGACTTTTTCCTATAAAATATGCAATAGAATCAGCGCAAAAAACAAGTAGAATTTTTTAATAGAATTCCAATAGCATTTTCCAACGAATTCGCTAGGTTTTCTATTGAATTTATCCATGTGTGATCATTAATTATTATTTCACTTCGATAGAAATTTCAAGGAATTCTGGAATTTGCAGGACTGGAGCAAAATGAGAGTGGTTTAAAATGAATCCTACTTCTCACGCAAAAACGAAGAAAGGAAAGACAGTTGTTTTACTAAAGAATTCACTTCCACCGTTTTGAGCACACAAAATTTTCCTCTTTAGGGCATTAATTTGTTCTACATTAAAAAAAAATTTTTCGAATGAAAATGATCACAAACCAATCTATTTTCAATCCACAGCCTATCTGCAGGTTTTTGGCAACATAAATACTCAGCGGAAAATATTTAATTTTTCAATAAAATCGACCAGAAACTAATACGATTGGAACTTTCTATCGAATTCGCTGTTTTTTAATGAAATTATTTCATACGTTTCACACCTAAAATTTCTCAGTTTTGTGTTTGAAATTATTTCTCACAGAAAAAAATCTAGTAAAATTCCCAGGGAGTCCCAATCGTGTGAAATGGAGCTAGATTTGGAGTCTGAAAGATGGCAGATAACAGATCTTAATGAACTACAACTTACCGGAGTGGTGATGCTCTGTAATGGATACTCTGACTGGGATTTCGGGTAAACAGTTAATTTGTCATTTCGAGTTGGTATCGGATTGGGGGCTTCATCATGGTCTAATGAGCAATCTGGAGGCTGCTTTTCCTCGGTGAGGATGGCCCTGGGATGGGTGATATGATGGGATAGCGAGAGTATCCGGGTCCTGGTGGATCGTCTCCATCAAAGGTGCCGGTGGTTAAGTGACGTGGTAGACTCCGAGGCTCGCCGACATCTTCACTTGTCTTCTGCCTATTAGTGCCCCCCGTCACAACCCACTAATCACCGTCAAATCCCCGGTCAACTGGATCGAATTAGCATCGAGTGTTGTTAGTGGCATCGCGAGAGGTCATTCGAATGTGTTAGAAAATTATTGATTGATTCCGTGACGAATTCATATGGAAATTTGAATGTTATGGTGAGAAAGTCCACATCTGCATGGAAATCCATCAATTTCGATAATCTCAGACCAAGTTAGTCGATGTCTGAAAGGTCTCGTTGATCAAAATATTACCTGCTGAATACTAATTTCCAAACATTCACTTGTTCTCAAATCTTTTCACTTCAAACATGAATCGACTTCCTCTTACTAAATTCGCATTTTTTCGCAGACCTTTGAAAGTCTCAAGTTGGGACTTCGGGCTTCAATTGTGCAGAATGTTACGTGCAAATTCCATAATATGGAATTTCCAAAGCCATCGTGAAAATTAGACATCACATTTGATTGAATATTTATTATAACTGTAATGAAAAATACACAAACTAGTAAAATGACGATATTATTAAGGAGTTTTACTTAAAGTATTGTAATTTCCAATAGACTCGTCGTGTTTTAAATAGAATTCGAGGTAAATTTGAATCAAAACTCCAGTTTTTATTCTCTCTAAATTCGAATTCTATCTGAATTTGTTTGATCTGAAGTGATCTGAATGATCCTCATACATGTCCGGATGAAAGATCATAAACCTTCGTCAAATAT
Organism: Diachasma alloeum; assembly: GCF_001412515.2. Lineage (NCBI taxonomy): Eukaryota > Metazoa > Arthropoda > Insecta > Hymenoptera > Braconidae > Diachasma > Diachasma alloeum. Next base: position 2,283,037 of record NW_021680345.1, read on the forward strand.
ATCTGCACGGTTAGAGAATAAATTAAAATTTCGTGGCCAATTAGATAGTAATTGTTAGATAGTAATTGTGGCATTGGATTCCACAAGTAAGCAGGGAAGACGTGAATTCCTCAACTTGCTTGAATTTTCCATTAATTCGATGAAAGAAACTTCCTTTTGAGACTTATGATCTCAAATTGAGAATTATGAAAGTTTCAAATTTAGGTTGTGAAATGTTTCGAATTGACACGTTCAAAAGTCTCAAGTTAAGACGTTTAACAGTCTCAACTTGAGAGTCTGAAAGTCTCAAATTGAAACCAACTAATGGTTTCGACCAACTAGTTGTGCAAAGTTGTTGCAGTTGTTGAATTTCAATAACTAGTCGGTGAATTTTCTCCGTGAAATAATTTTCTCCCATTGGTTAAAGAACATTTTTTCCACGAGTGTCGAACCCTATTATTCATTACAATATTCGGAAAGTGGGATTTTGCGCACGCGCAGTGTGCGTAAAATTTCACTTTACGCACAAATGATGAAATAGTATATTCTGTCATGAGACGATAAAAGTATTACCTGACGAATATGACTTTATAATCTGAGCAGAAGGCGTTGTTTATAATCACTTGAGCCAGATAATACTTTTATCGCCGTGCGACATACAATATTTTATGTCATTTAGAATCGGGATTTATCGCGCCTAATGACATAAAAACACTTACGGAATTTCTTTACACATTAGTCGTCGTTAAGAACTACAAAATTTTTTGCCCGAAATTTCAAGAATAATTTTTTAATACACGGAGAGAAATATTTTATTCAGTAAAAAATATGGAACAAAATTTTCCGTAAAATTTCTCAATCGTTGGGGAAAAATTACGGAACGACTTGTTATTCCCACAGCGGTAAGTCATCAGACGGGTGGTTAATTTTTGCGGAACAAAACTGTGAAAAAAAATCACCTCACAAGTTCACGTAGACGTCAAGGCATTTACGAAATGATCCCTTGTAAATCCTTAATCCATCTCATTCGACCTCCCCATGAATTATTCATTCCACACCTTGAAAAAAAATCAAATTGGCCGCAGCTGATTACGTATAGTTTTTTCGAATTGGTCTCTCCATTCTAGGGACCAACCACCGACAGTCTATTCAGTTTCAAACGACTTTACTTCATCCGACCAAATTCCGGGTTTCGAACCCCACAATTATCTCACATTGATGAAACATTTCTCCCAGATTTATAGGTAATTATTGGTGTGATTGAGGATGGCTTCCTAACCGACGATTGGAGGAATTATTTCGTGATACAGAGTGGTATTTCTTTGATGATATTGGCACGTATAAGCATAACAGGCCATCAAACCCCCCGCAGTTGGTAAAAGGGTTTACGGTCCGTCAGATTCAAGCGGTCCTTTTTCCTTCCACGTGAGCGTCCAGCTGGTATCGGGCATGCAATCACACGGAGGATTAAGAGGAGAGGAGGGATAAAGAGAGACGAGGAGAAGAAAAAAAGTAAACCAAACAGGGATACCAAAGAGATGGAGCGTGAGAAGTGCCGAAGACGGGGATCCCGGGTTTGTCTTTACATTCTCTGATGACTCGACGCTCGGATTATCCCGACTTGTGACGAAAATGTCGTCTGGGTTGATATGGACATTGATTTATTTAAAATGGAGGAATTTAGCCGCTCGTTGATTTGAGATATATATATTTTTTGTCGAGAGTATGAGACTCTTTGTCATGCAAAGAACCTCGGGTTAATTCGATCTGGACGGAGCTCTGACGCGATCCGATTAAAATGTATACACATTTCTTGATACGGGACTTGAGGAATCATCGGGGACAATGGGAGGCCATTGGTCACGGTTACCAGACATGATTTCACCCTTTCGTTCTCTTTGGATTTTCATGTCTGATTTTGTGAGACTTGATAGGTGGATCGATACGTGGACTAATGGATTTATCACAGCGATCTGGAGTCGCTGGATGACGGCACGCGTGGTGTCATCGGGTGGTGAATGGGGAGATTGTGGATAAGTGTGGTACATACCATTCTGGATAGCATGATAAGATGGCAGGGGATGTCAGTTATCGGTGAGGAATTACCAGGGAAGTTGCACGATTTGAAGAACATGGTTCCCATGTTTTTCATAGATAATGTTTATAGTATTGTCCAGCTATTGATAAAAATTATAACTAGCTGGACTACACAGTTTAGGAGATAATAAATAATGAAATGCGGGGTTATCGGTCCGTGGTCAGTGGAACATGAATACTCAGAAACAAAATTACATGAATTTTCAATTTTCCCTGAATTTTTATGATTTTTCGGAATTCTCACAGAATAATTGAACTGAAAAATCAAGTATTTTATTGATTTCCAGATCGTTTGAACAGCAAATTGATGGAATATTTGATTTTTCATTGGCAAGATACCCTGAAATTTCAGTGGAACTTGGACGCGACAAAAACTTTCGGAATTTGGCGCGGGAAATTCGGACGAAAATTTTTAACAGTGTAAATATTATATTCTCGCTCTTTTTCTTCTTGAATAAAATTAGCAACAAGCTAAATACAGACGCTATGAACTGATATATATAAAAAAGAAACCAAAACACATTTTTTTCAAATGTACTGAACTTGACTTGCTGAATTGATTGCTGTGTAAATTCCCAAAACGAATTATGTGAATTACAATATTAATATTAATTGCTACTTTGTAAGAACGCTAATTGTCTCGACTCTCCATTGTACAAGACTGTACTGGTCTAAACGATGAATAAATTATTCAATAAATGCTGAATACGCTGAATTTTTCGGCAAATTTTCTAGTACATAATTTCTGCGATATTCAACTTTCAAAAATGGAAATTCCGTGAAATCATTCCTCATTTGATTCAAACAATTAATTAACAAATAATTTGTTATTGAATTCAAACAGTTACTGTTGCCTTCATCAACAACATATGAGGATAGAAAAACCCAATGACTTATGAGAATGCAATAAATTAAGTCATTTGCAATTTTTTCCAGAAATTCATAGGGACTAACTTTCCACTGATATTGTCTTGGGACGTACCTTAAGGGTGCCAATCGTCAAAAAACTCCCACTCCTCAACCATTTACGGTGATCAACACCAATTTCAATTCCTTTTTTCTTTAGATCGTCTTCTGAAAAAAATATTCTGAAACTCGGGTTGATATTGCGCCAAAAAAATACTCTTAGTCTATTCTATAAACTCTGAGCAGGATTTCACCAGAAAAAATTGTCTGAAATTCTTGGATATCCTTAAGAAACCCATATTTTTCCTCAGTGAAGACGAATTATTTCGACTTCGAACGATAACTGATGACTGTAGGACAAATCATAGAACCTTGAAACTATCAGAACGGTTCCATCACAGTAATTCCGATTGACGTATGCTGTCGATGATTGTAGCCACGGTTTTTCTCAGAAAGCCAGCGAAATGTGTCAAGTCATCGGGGATTGTAAAGCGTGTATGGACCGATGATTTGTTTTATTCCCTTCAGACTGAGATGGTAAAGTGGTGGAGAACTTCTAGAGGAGTCACTGGCACGCTCGGATTGTTGATAAAACAGATAAAATTGTTGCTAGTGGGGTTTAAGTTCCATTGCTGGTGTTCGCTGCCAGCGGGGGAGCTCGCTGGACACCTGGACGCCCCGGGATGTGAGGATACACGAGGCATTTATTCTACCTGAATCCAAGGAGTGATATAAAAAGAAATGTACATTGTGGTGAGGAGATCGATCTACCTCCGCTGTGGATCATCCGATTTGTTTCGAGAGTTGTATTATTTTTTTTGTAGACCTGATGGACTTAATCTTGGACAAGAGTCGTGAGGTTTGACTGCAGCTCACGCGCTACTTCCTAGTTTCACTCAGTCGTGAATCATCGACATGATTTATGTAACGTTACGACTTTATTGCTGAGTAATTTTGGACAAATTCCTGGTTTTGTTTCTCGTGATTGATGTGAATGGAATTTGAAATATTTTTTGTGACCTGGTTGAGAGTTTTTACCCCCGACCTTAACCCAGAGGAGGGGTATACGGTTTTGGGAAGAGGTAAACTAATTTCTAATTGGCATTCTTCGAACATAACTCAAGGAGAAATATCACCAAAAAAAACAATTATTCCATTCTCGATGGAGATTGAGCTATGAGGAACTGCTTTGATCATTTAATTCCTCTAAACTTGGGAAATAAAAAAGTGATTTTCGAGAACTAACTACACTGAGAAAATTTTTTTCTAATATCTGAAACATATTTTCTTGAGGCAAGTAAATTTTCTTCAATTGCTTAATTCTCTCAGGCATCTCAACTCACACGACCCGAGAAAGGCCTCATGCTTTATTAAAATATTCTTGTACGAATTTCATTAATTTCTTTCAATTCTTCATCGATGACACAAGACGTCAATTGCAAAAATGAATAAAGAATTACAGTGAGACAATGTGGCTCACACGAGTGAGATAGCCAATGTAATCGTTCTCAGTAAACGCGGATACGATTCGTTATTGATTGTTCATTACAATCAACAAATGTTTTGACCAAATGTACGTCCAAATGCACAAATTGAATTAGAAAATTAGAAAGGGAAAAAGGGATGTGGGAAAAGCAGCATAGAAAAAATTGAAGCGAGGAAAATTTGGGGAGGAACAAATGTCGGGGAAGAAAAATCGGGGAAAAAATGTCGAGGAAAGTAAGACGGGCCACCAAAACTGACTTATACCGTTTCACCACTTCGCTACTGAAATGATTGCAACTGTTTTTTCAGTTTTGACCTGCCACTGAAACCACACTTGAATTGAATGGAATCATACTTCAAAATTCATTCCCAAATCAGGGCAGCCCTTGGCTTTGCCTCGGGTCGCCAACTTCACACTCGTCAAAATTAAAATAATCACAGTACATTATGTTACGGGCTTAAAAACCGCGCTCTAGAATTGAAGTTTATCGAGCCTCGTAACATAAAAGTGAATTATTAATGATTGGAAGGAAAGTATTGAAATTGAGCGCTTTTGATAGAAAAAGTATCATTTAGAAACTCTAAAAGAGGAAAATAAGAAAGAATTGAAGCCGAAAAAATCGAAAATCTCCGACGAAAATGTTCGAGTGATTCGAAAAAAAAATGACATCTCAGAACTCAGATTCAAGGAAGGAGCAAAATTAGGAGGCATCGAATTTTCATAATTTCATCTCCGCCCCACTTTGCTCTTTTCTTGAATCCGAGTTCTGAGTTTTTTCTCTCAAATAATTCAATGAACAACATTATTATTGGGGTTTTTTCATTTTCAATTTTTAGGTTTAAGTTTTTTTTTCATGCCGTGAGAGACGATTTGGATTAGGAGAATTCACAGCTTCTGTATTTTGTAGTTTATTTACACAATCTTTGAGTTTTTTTTCAAAAGCGGAAGAAACCGGAAGAGGAAGGGGAATCGATGTTTATTCACTTTGCTCAGTCACAATGATGCCTCTTGTTCCCTTGTTGAACGATTTTTCGAGATTTCTGGTCTTGCGAAAATAAGAGACTGAATGACATCGAGCCACTGTTGTACTGTGGATTTGTGAATAGCACTTGGAACCCACGCGGTGAAATGCCGTTTTCAAAAATCATTGAGTCGTGAATGCGTCACTGTGTACCTGGTGAAAAATCGTGGGAAATCGCTAGGAATGGGAATTTGGGGTAATCCTAGGATCATCTACATAATTTGATGATTCAATTATTCTTTCTGTTGAGAATAGCTAGAAAAAAATTATGACGAGAATGTTTACATGGTTTTCAATTGTTTATTTTTTGAAAATCAGAATTCCGGGGTATCTTTGAATATCGTGCTCCAAATGAATTCAATCATAACTTAAAATGTTTGTTTTAATGCCATTAAGTCGAAATTCAAAGATGATTACGCTATAGCTATATTGGTTGATTTAATTTTTATGATGATTTTGGAAAATTTCTAAATTTTTTATGAATTTCTATGAGAGTGAGCTTTTTGACGGTTTCTTCAAATCTGATGTTTCAATTCATTCAAGTACACTGTTAAAAATTTTTGTATGAAATTTCCAGTACACTTTTTGGAAATTTTTATCGAATTTAATTACCACTGAAATTTCAAGGAATTTCGTTATTGAAAATTCAGAGTTTCGTAGAAAAATCGAAGAGAACTGTAAATTTCATTATCTTTTTTCCCTGAAAATGAATAGAAAACCAGAAAATTCTGGCAAATATATTCTTGAATTTTCAGAACAGTGACACTGAATGCGATTCAGGCCGAAAAAAAATAATGAAATTTCAAATTTCACTGAAAATTCAATGTAATTTGGCGCTGAATATTCATATTAGATTGGAAAGTCAAATAAATGAAGGAATTCTCGTCTTTATGCGGCATAAAAATCTGAATTCTCTTGAATTTTCAGGGAAACCTGAAATTTCATATTTTTTCCCCCCTAAACCGCATTCAGTGTCACTGTTTTGAAAATTAGTAGTCAACTGTCCATGAAATTTTGTTTTTTTTTCTAACAGTGTACGTATAAATAAAATTTTTCTACTAACATTTTATCGAAGAACTAAGGGGAGAGACAGAACCGTAAAAAACACAAAAAGGATAATAAGAATAATGACGATGATCACATTCAACTAAATTGAAAATCTGACGAAATTAGTTTGAAAAAATCTTATTCAATCTAATAAAATGAAATGAACAATCAAGTATTGAAGATAGAAGGAAATGATGTGCAAAATAACCACTCGGCAGCATATTGCTAATTTATTAGCAAAAATAACCATATTATATGCAACACAAGAGCAATTTCCCACTTGCTTTCCTCTATGTTGCAAGATCGGGAAATTCCGGTGTACGAGGGTACTTTTTAACCCGATAGTAGTATATTTCATTCAGAAATCAAACCCACCGTTCCCCCCACTTCCCCGAACCCATAATGTGATAAAACCCCCAAACAACAACACCCAACTACCAAGAAAAATCTCTTGTTTCCCAATATGTCGCGTCCTTTAGGTAATTTCCTCGAAGCCCCCTGGACCCAGCGTCCTCCATCATCTCCTCTTTCTCATTCTCCCCAAAAAAGGCGGATCTCCAAAAAGCCAAAACGTTGAATTCCCAATCCCCATAATAATAACACACAGATGAAACCGAAAGAAACTAAGCGGGGTTGCGCCAAATGAAGTCACAACTCGAGCAGCGGGTGGCCGACAGATTTTATTTGTTCTCTCGCTCGGACATTCAACATACTGAGGTGAATTTCGGTGCGACGACGTTAAGATGAAAAAAAAAATGTAGGCGTGGGAGCTAAAGGCCGTCGGTACCTTTCATCTCCAGACGCATAGAGCACGAACTGATGCTCCACTTCTTCCATTTCCAAAAGACAGTCATCATGAGGTGATCATTGTTGCGTCGACACCCGCGGTGACGTACCAACACTCGGGCTACTGGAGCGCCGCAAAAAGATGAGGGTGGAGGAGAAAAAATCGGGAGAAAATGGAGGAGGGAAAAAAAATATTGAAGGAGGTGAGAATGCGTCCGAGTGTGCATGGGACTTTGAATGGAGCGCATGACCGAGCTTCTATGAGTCGAGGTGTCAAACGCGCCGACACCTGATCGCTCAATGTCTGGGCCATTCCTTTATGCGGCCATCCTCTACCCCTGCAGCGATTCTGTGACGTATGTGTTTATCTCGACCGGGACAAGTGGTACTGACTGTCTTAGAAAGTTGAAGTTCCACGCTGCGGGAATCAGCTCTTCTTATTTTAGTATCGGAAATCAACCGGAACGAGTGATGTCCACATTGTTGGGGTGAGGGTTATTTGATTAAAATGGAGATTATTGTATTTTTAATTTTTTTTACATGGAGAGGAAAATCAACACAGAATTTAAAAAATTTCATTTTCAGGGACATGTCCCCGATTTTTAAGAATATGTCATTGATTTTCTGGGATGTGTCACTGATTTTCAGGTATGAATCGCTAATTATTGGTGATACTGGACACTAACTAGAATGAGCCTGATCATCAGTGATTTATATCACTGAAATTTGGTGATAGATTCCCAAAATTTAGAGATGGGTTCCTCAAAATTATTGATATTACTCTGAAAATTGATGACAACATCACTGAGTTTCAGAATTCACTGGCTGGATTCCATAATCGCAAATCCCTAATAATCGGGGATAAATTCCTGAAAAAAACAGTGACATGTCCTTGGAAACTGAACTTTTTTTTTCTCTGTGAATGAAATATTACTAGACCATCTAGATAATCTGTGAACTAATTGTGTTTCAAGAATTTTTATTTTGAATCGAGAGAAAAATAATTTCTTTGCAGAAAAACCGTAAAATTTGTACGTTTTTGAGGGATGAATCCAGAAAAAAGAATTAAATACAATTCACTTTGCTCTGTTGTGCATTTTTGGTACACTTTTTGAAATTTTTATGAAGTGACATTTCGACTGAAATTTCAAGGAATTGTGTCTTTGCAAATTCACGATTTGATGAAATAATTAACAGAAATTCAGAATGTCAGTGCAATTATTCTGTAAAAATGAATAGAAATGCGGAAAATTCAGGTGAATATATTCTTCAATTTCCAATGGGTGGAATATTTCGCATAATTTGTACTAAACATTTGAACTGTGAGAATTCCATTGAAATTTTCAGAATTTTGAAACTCATCATTTCCTTAAAAATGACTAACTCCGCTTAATTCTTGTTATTTCCTTTTCTTTTTCTGCTGTATAACATTGTCATTACTTTGTTTCGTACACCATAATGCGCAGCAAATAAAATTTAAATTAATCAATCAGTCATAATTTAGTTATTCGTGCAAATCTGTAATTTGTTCTCGTCGATTTCATAAAATCGATTTCTCCTAAAAACATTGAATTTTAACCCAACAATTTTTGCAAGTTGTCAGTCAAAATATTGATCCCCGCAATCAGTTGCATCACCGGTGGCACCATGATGAATGATAACCAGTCTAGAACTGAAACAATACGTGTGAGGTAGCCGATCCCCCCAAGTCATCTCTCCGGACTACCTGAGCCTCTCTTAAACAATGATCTTCCTCCCCGGGAGGGTGCATTTTTTTGACATCATTAATTATCCCAGCGTTTAGCTCTCGATCCCATGAGGAGTATCGAGGACGTGTAGTTTGCGTTGGGGGCGAGCCGTCACGTATAAAAATCCTAAGTAGACGTAACCCTCCGAGTTCGGGCGACGCCGAAGCGATCAGATTAGAGACGTGAGGCTTGGGAATCTTGATGCACGGTGGCCTGAACCCACAGACATCGATCATTTCTAGAAAACATCCTTCATTTTGCGTATTTGGTCGTGTTTTCTTTCCTACATACCCCTTGCTTTTCCTTCGTCAACCCTCGGAGAAAGTCGACAGGATGTCGAGACAGTTCTCTTATCTGTCCTGGAGCGGAAAATATTTCTGGGTTACTGAGCCTGAAAAACTCAGTGTCAGCAGATTGAAGCAAGTTTTTTGGTCTCAAAACTTTGATAAAATATTTTTTGAAATTCTCATTTGAGAATTGGGATATCTCGATGTGTATTACTACTGATAAATCGCTCAAATTGGGAAGTTCTCGTCTTTCGCTGCTCAAAAATTTAGAATTTAATTAAATATGTGCAGTGCGGCGACGATGGCCGAAGTGGTTAAATCGCTCGGCTGGACGTAGTGATGCCGCGAGACATTTCACCAGACATCACGAGACAATACTTTGGAGAGATTGCCTCGGTCTCAGCGAACACGCAAATTTTTGGTCTCGTCTCCGTCTAGAAATACGGAGTGTCAGCTTCTCTCGTGATGACCTCGAGTCAATTTTTCTCATCTCGGTTTCCAGTTTTTTGCATTTTTTATATGTAGAAAATAGAGACGAGACAAACCGAGACAAAAACCGAGACTTTACATTAAAAAACACGAAAAACTTGAGAACGAGACGAGACAAATTGACTCGGAATCATCGCGAAAGGAGTCGACACTGGGTATTTCGAGACTGAGACGAGAGCAAAGATTTTCGTGTTCATGGAGACCGAGATCATCTCTCCAAAGTTTTGTCTCGTAAAGTGTCTCGCGGCATCACTAGCTGGACGACGGGACCCACGAGGCGCGGATTCGAGTCCGGCACGGGGTAATTGGGATTTTTTAATCTTTTGGAAACCGTCGAATGGAAGCCTAGACTCTGAGAATCATCGGAGAAGTGTTAGGGACACCATCATTTTTCCATTTTTGCACCCGATGCACAATCGGAAGGTCCCGGGTTCAGATCCCGGTCTGAGCTATCCATTTTTTTCAGTAAAAATTTTCTGGTTATTCATATTCAGAATAATCCCGATTCCCGGCCTCATCCAAATCCCATCCAATCCTTTCCTATGACGTCACATAGATGTGGAACGCTATATAAATTCCCTTCTTTAATGTAAAAATGTTTTCCCAACACTTCTCCGATGAAGCTCGGTCGATGGACGCCCGTGTCGACCAAGGTTTTCCATGGTTTCCCTTAGTCATCAGGAGAGTCTGTACGGGGGGTACAGCTCCTGGGGTACAATGTGACACGGTTGGAGAGGAAGTCGGCCCATGGAACCGCAAATATGTAAAAACTCGAATAGGGTATATATGACAAAGATAAATAAATAAATAAGTTTGAAGTGAAATTTAAAATTCTATGATTTTTCCCCCTACATTAAATTGAATATCACTCATTCCAACATGACAGCCAGACTGTCCATTACATTCCACATTTTTCCTATGTAGCACAGAATTTTGTAGGCAGCTAAGAAATAATTCATTGAAAAATGTTTGAAATCAGCCAATGGAAAAACATGAAGAGAGAAATGAAATAAAACTACTGGATGATAAATTCTATTGGCACTAGTATCTGTGAGTGTCCGAATCGTTAGCTCGATCGATCAAGCCGTCAATCATGAAAGCCTGCTCACTTATTCCAACGTAACTGGAGATGAATGTCGATAGATAACCGCCTGGGCGAACAAAACAAACGAGAATGAATTCATTGTACAATTCAATTTGTTAATAGTCCACAGCTATGGGTATCGATTTATCGGGTACATCTCGAGGCCCCGAGAAACAATAGGCAGCGGCATCACTTCTGAATTGTAAAGGGAGATCCATGCCTTTGATCCCACAAACTTTCCATCACAGTATCTTCAGCTCTTTGTTTGAATAGTCCGGAATAGTCTCATTTGGTCATCAAAATGTGTCCGGCCTTGACTAATTTATGATTAGAGAAGTGATAATTATGTTCAATTGAAGATAATGGTGATATCAAAGGATTGTCGATGGAGATGGTGCTTTATTTATTAAGTGGTATTGATAATACTTATGAATGAAGTCAATAGTTTTTCTTTATCCTTGTGTCGCATTATTCTGAAGTTTTTTTTTGTAGAAATTCTAACAGAATATGATATTTATCGAAAAATAATACTGCGGAATCGCATGAGCTTCAGTAGAAAGTGGTAAAAACAAATAGAATTTCGAGATTATTCTAATGAAACTCCCATAAAAAGCCAAGAGTAATAAACAAATTTTTTTTATCGTTATTTTACATCCCTTCGGCCCGGTTGGGATATGCTGCGATGATGATCAAGACTTTAAATTGTTAGATGGTTAAATGGTCATTGTCAATTAAAGTAATACCAAGAGACATTGCAATTTTTATTGAAAAATTTTAATCTTCTCATCTAAAATTGGAACAATAAACATCAACATCACACCTCCCATTCATTAAATCATTTGTCAGCAGCAGTAATGACAAAGGGGGAAGCCGTGATGAATTTCGTCATTCATTTCCTCCGAAGGAGAAATGGGAATTGGCCCCTCCCTTAATTACACATACTGTCCCCCTCGATCTCCTCAAAATCCTGCAGAACCAACGAAATTTGGAATTTCCGCAGACGCCCATTGTTCCCCTAAACACTCATTGTTGAAAAAAAGGAAAATAAGAAAACAGAAGAATTATAAAAAAATTGAAGAATACACTTGGGTTTCTACAAAACACACACCGCCTTGAATTTAGCCTGGTTTAGGTAACCTGATCGACTTATCAATAACCGTGTAATTATAGTACCAAAGAGTTGGTAGGGCTCAAAACAAGCCATAATAAGACGTAGGCGTCTTTCCCACGAGGTAATCTTATATCCCTGTCGTGCGTTGCCGGCGTCCGGCATTTCTTTTCGGGGGGGGCACCCATTCAGAGGTATATAAATTCAGCAGCCAGGTTCCTCTCTCCGATTAAAACCGAAAGGGGGAACAAATGAGAGAGATGGATTGTGTATATCCTGAAATTTTTGTAATGCAGTTTGGATTCTCAAATCCGTCCTCCCCCTTTTCTTAGAGCTATACAGGAATACATAAAACAGGCCGGGGGCGGGAGGGGGACTGGCATTCAGGACAGATCTCTGTTTGCTTATGGGGTTTTTTGTTTTGGCCCCGCGGGACTATTGTTGGCGAATTAATTTATTACGACCCAATTATCAGCGCGTTACCTGTCTCGGCCCTCTTTCTACACCCGATTTGTGTGGAGCGGAGGGCTACCTGGGGCGCGGGGTGAAGTGACGTGACCTTGCGATTGGGTGGAAATTGTTCGAATTAATTCGGGAATGGGGTTTGATGAGGTGTTTTCCATTGATTGAGGATTGGTCCTGTTAATCTATATGCACGTCTCTTTGCAAAGTTGAATACACTCAGGAAAATGATTTATTTAAACCAAATACATCAATCAATGTACTAGTAGCAAATAAAAACTTTTTTTTTTCAAATTGAATAAAAATTTTTACTCGAAAGTTTATTTATATTGAATCCATTTTTTTTAATATTATTAAATCTGGATTTCATCCTAATAAATTTTTTATTTATACCAAATAAACTGTTTTCTTATATTAAAGGAATTTCTTTATTTGAATACAATCAATTTTTTCTTTGAACTAAATAAATATTTATTTGATACTAAAAATTTTTTATCGCTTTGAGATGGGAATACACTCGAAAAAGATTGAACGAAAAACATGCAATAATTATTAGGGGTTCTACATACATCACGTAAGACATTTAGGGGGTGGGGGGCAGGAAGAAATTTATTTTTTATGGTTTCACGATCAGGGAGACGACGGTGAAAGAAGGCCGTGCAGATTGGAGTAAAGAGTGTAATGAAAAATTGGATCAGAATGATTCTAGAGAACTCAAGCGATGCGTTTTCGCCTAACTTAGAGCGGATTAGATTTTGAAGTAATGTGTCAGCGGTTTTGTAGATTTATCAATAATAATAGTGAAAAAACTGACATTTTTTGCCAATCCCAATGTTTCCCCTGAAAAAATGATGGAATTGATTTTTTCTTCATTATAGTCGATGCACTTTTGTATGACTAAGGCTGGAATGAAATCCCAGACAAATCGTCTCAGTAGCTGCAGAGTTATTCAAATCTGAATTTTCCGAAATTTTGAAATTTTTGAAATTTTTTTTTCTGTTGAATAAACAAGAAAAGGGAATTCATTGGGAAGTTATTGGTTCGATCCCTAATGCGTCACATCCACCCCGATCGGGTAGCGAGCGAAGCGCACGACTGGCACTGATTTTTACAAAAAATATCATTTTCGCAAAAGTTATTACGTTTTCATAGAAACTTAATTTATTGTCCAAAATGGAATTGATTCGATACCTAAAAAGACCTCTTACGTGTGGAGCATATTCATTTTTTCTTAGTGGGAAATTTTTTCTTTTGAGCTTGATAAATGTCGACGAGGAATCTGTAGAATTTTCAGAAAGATGCGGTGAAAGTAAAATATTGGATTTTAACTTATAATACATGCATGAAGCTGGTGGGAACACATATCGGTCTTACTCGTGTCATCACTTTCAGAACATCGTCGGATCAGCACGCGTATGCCATTGACTGGCCATTTAAATGACCGTTTAAATGACCCGTGAGAATCTTGAGAAAATGATAACGAAATCTAAATTCTCCCGCAGGCCGCAATATTGAAAGCTAATGATATAATGATTCATTCATAAATCTTGGTATTAAATGTCAAATTCCAGACGTTCATTACGTAAATAATGGGTGGATGGCTCCGGTGCGTGGACGCCACAGGCCTTTTTAAAACGTTTAAAAAATGCAGTTTTTAAAGGCAAATAAATAATTATTATTAAATTATTAAACTTTCGGTGTGTTTCCTTATCAAATATGAGTTCTTGAGCACTGAGAGAAATATCGTCATAATATCACAAAACTAATTTCTTGCGCCAAATATCTCATCTCTTGAGGTTAAATTTCTTGACATAAGAATTCTGGATAATGTGTCAGAAAATGTCAGATTTCGATGAAGTGTCCATGACTTGAACATGAACATTTCATGATAAAGTGAGAATTTCTTGCCACAAGAAATCGGTTTTTTCGTGTCAGAAGGTGGGAAAATGACTAAAAACATTAAAAGCTTCGATTTAGTGAATCATGAATCAGAGACGTTCACATTGAATGAATAGAGTTTATACAGTGGAAAACCTCTAGATATTAAAAAAATATAACCGTCGTTTACGCTCAATCGCGTTGAATTCGAAAGGAAGCAACATCTTCTTTTCGTTCTGTCAAACTATTCTTCACGGAGAGAAATATTCAATAAAAAATACGTATCTTTTCCGTAATTCCGGAGTGAAATGTGGTTGTAGGAAATTTTACGGAACTGTCACGGAATTTTTCCAGAGCGTTCTGTAATTTTTATCTAAATCTCCTGTGAAAAATTACGATACCGTCACTTAAATTGTCTGAGTTGATTCCGTAATCGGTGAGTGAATTATGAGTTCCGTATTTTTTACTGACCATTCCTCTCCGTGTTGTCTTTGAAGGAATATTATCTCGTTTCGTTTTCTCGTATCTTTTCATTCAGTAACTTCTTCCTTAGCCCGAAGAGCACCGATTTCTTGTCTGAAACCCACAACAAATTGATCAAATATGTATGCGATGTTTTTCGCTCAAGAAATGATTATTTGTGATGTTATGTCGATTTTTTTCTTAGTGGGAGCATCTATTTGAGGAAAAAAAATATTTAAAAACCATGCAATTCCCCTATTGTGAATTTTAAGCTCTGAAGTACCTTGAAATTTCAATGGAACTGTCGCTCGTGACAAGTATTCCCAACCAATGTAGAATTAACAATATCAAGGAAGAAGAAAGATTAAGAATTACTTTAACTGTAATGAAAGAAATTTCCAACAATGGCTCAACTTCTGCGAATTGTCGCAGCGCATGGATCACCACAAATGAGAATCAGAGTGTCAACATATCCCGGGCAACATTTAGCGGTTTAATATGAGCCTGTCAGAGGTAGTAACTGAATTATAATAAAAATAAGACATCGCAGTTACACAGTTCGATAGCTCGTCCGCGGGAATACCGAGTGACAAGGCTATGAGCTCTCGGCATGAGGATCAGAACTCCTCGAAAGGGGAGAGAGATGCTGGCTTGGTACAGCGGCACCATCAAAGACGCGCTAATGCTTTGCCATCTCACTCCCGCGTTCCTCCCGATCTCTTATGTGTCTCAGCCCTCGGATCCATCGTCCTCTCAGACGTTGGGATATCGAATTCTTTGTGATGCATTCTTCATTAAATTGTTTGGTCTCAATCGTCAGTGTTATCGGAAATATTGATTGCTAATTCCACTCATTCAATTTTGAAAAACAATGTCCTGATCCTAGTATATGGTGCGCATTGTTAATTTTTCAATGAAGTAAATAAAAATTTTAATTGAGATAAATAGGAAAATTCTTGTGAATTCTCTTTCGTAACTCTTTTCTCATTTCCTCTTACGGAAATTTTGATCACATTTGAGTTCCACTGAAATTACAAGAAATTTCATCATTTAAAAATCGTTTTTTAGTCAAAGATTAATCCATTTCTCGGATGTTGCATCAATTCTACAATGAATTATGTGAAAGTTTGTCAACAGAATATTATGAAGTGAAGTATATAATTTTTGTTTATGAATTTGTCTCTATTATCTTCACTTTCTCTCTATCAAAAATTCATTCCTTTTTGTGTATTCCCAATGAAAATAAGTCCAGGGGATATAATTCCAAGTTAAATTCCTCACCCAATAAATCTGTTTGCAATTAGCGAGAACAGCACGCGAATTGCATATAACGCGTGGTCCGAAGGATAAATGACGTCATAAGGAACGTCTCTGGACGCGACCACCTGCCGGGAGGATTGCTGATGCTGGAGAGACCACGACGAGTCTCACTTTAACTCAGCAACACATAATACACGCACTTGGGATGAGAGAAATAGTATGTAGATCCGTATGCTGCGCTCAATAAATATCTCACATCCCCCTCGTCTCCAGCCACGGGAGGGGGTTGATCTACAACAACCGCTGTGTAATGGAGATATCGCGACGCCTTATGCAAATCAGATTGCCCTTTATACGCGCGTAATTGGAATTTTGGATACAAAATAATTTTTTTTTCATTATGGTATTTTACAGTAGTGAAGCTTCATATTTTAGAGGTATAGACATGTTAATTATTGAATTTAATTAAGGAATTTCGTGAAGAAACAGGAAAAAAAGGTTTAGTTTTTTAGGGAAATGTCACAAAATTTCAGTAACAAAAATTAGTTTATATTATCATCGCATTGATATTTGTGCATTGCAAAGAGAAGAGACAAAAAAAACATTAGAAATATTTTTCATTCTATACTGTTTTCTCGGGATATACCTTGAATTCGCGGAATTTCTACCCTACCCGTTATAAATTCTAATATGCGCTCGCATTGAACGATGAAGCTCCCTATTTCGAAATTATTCACGTCAATTATTGAATTAACTTTTCAAAAAGAATCTTTGCTATCTAAACAAATCTAATCATGAGAAAACGAAGAAATGAAGAATTTTCCCTATCCTTTCATTGTCATAAATTATTCAATATGAAAAAATCATGATTTGATTAGATTAAATCCCGTGATCTTCCATCCACCGACCCGAATGACCCCACAATGCTAACACGGCAGAATCACAAATGGTTTTTTTATTGACAGAATTAATAAATTTTCACGATCGCGTGTCTCAGACGAATGTAGACAGCATGAAGATGACGCAGCCGATTCCACCGACCCTCATTTTTATTGACGTAACTGATTATCAAAGAAAAAAGAGTGAAGCGTAACACGATGCTCAATGGTGAAAATTATCCGGGCTGCATCGTGTACCCCTTCAATGATCCACTAATGCCCATGAAACAATTTCCACGTTAATTCCTTGGTCAAATATTTCTTTTGGGGGCTCGAGTATGTAGGCGTCGGGGATATTCACTCAGTGTTATCTACCAGTAGTTGTCGTGTCTAATTACCGTGTTATTAGTGATCGATCGGTGGGATCGGAGTGGTGGAGATCAACGTTGACATCGTTATGCTTTTCGTTTGTATATAAATAACACTCGCTCGAGCGCTTTGGGATATCATCACCAGGTGTTGATGTTCCCGCGGGTAACGTTACATTGGCGGAGTGGACTCTCTAATTTCATTGTGTAATAATAGTTGTATACAAACGAGGAAAACATCTATGTTGCATTAAATACTTATTAACGATTCGAAAAATGAGATGGACAAAATTCTATAATTTTTTTTCTGTAAATTATTTACAGGCCACGGGGGCAAATGTTATATGTTGTCTTCACTCGGCGCTCGCCCCTACGTCGAAAACAGACAGACCTGGTAGGCGACATTTAACCCGTCATTAGGCGCGCGTGTGATTTTCTCTCACGCGATACTAGTCAACCTATAACCGTCTGCCGTCTCTGCAGTGCGAGTGAGATCCTATTCTAAAAAGAACATACACTTGAAGTGGATAACTATCGATATCTCGCGAGTCTGTCACGCTTATTTCTCATTGGTTCCAGTCGTTTGAGGCGGCAAATTTAATTCATGATTAATTTAATTTTGAGATTTTCAATTATGATTGTTACAATTACAGCGCGCTGTAACGCGCGTTCGGTTTCGTACCAAAAAGAGCGCGCCTACTGACGGGTTGAGAAATACACGGAGAACATTATTTGGCGAATTTCAGTAACTAGTTGGTGCAAACATTTCTAACAATATTGGTGAATTTCAATAACTAGTTGGTGAAATTCACTAACACTGTTAAGGATTTTTTGAAAATTAAGCAACAGTTGCGCTTGAATTCTCAATATTGTGAATTTGAATTCAATTTAAGATCAAATCATTCATGGAATCTCTCATTCGGGTTGGAAATTCAGGATAATTGGGTTTTTCAGGTTAGATTATCAGCTATAGTACCCCAAGATCACTTCCTCCATTCGAGATCACTTCCTCCATGAAATTCGTTAGGGATCATACAATGAAAAAAAAATTGAAGAAAAATTACCGAACAAGTCGAGTATTATAATTGTGGAGCGAACTCGATTTTCACTACTTTTTCACTCTAGATCGCGGCAAAAGTGCAAGACGACTAGTGAATTTTTCTCCGTTGGCCCGGGAAAATTTAATGAATGTGCGAGTAATTTGTGCCGAAACTGTTAAATTTACCCTGCATTCCATAAAAAATAACCCCAGTGAACGTGAATGATTGCTCAATATTGCGGATAATTATTCTGTAACGGAGAATGATTTTTCGGTGTCCTTTATAAAACGGAGACAAAAGAAATATGAAAAGGAAAACAACGAAGATGAACGAATAACGAGTAAGAAAGCGACGATCGTACACAAAGGTATTTGAGAGGGAGGAAAAGGACAAATATGCAACAATATACATAGACCTTCCATATAAATTAGCTTTTAAAAATAATGTCAGTAATGTCAAATAATTTTTTACTTGAAATTCCCTAAGTAATTTCCTAACAAAACACATTTTTAATAATTGAAATGAATTTGGATTGTGCGTATGCAATCGGATGGCAGATACACAAAGGAGGAAAACATTCGTTTCCCATTAAATATTTACTAACGATTCAGAAAACAAGAGCGACAACGCTCTACGATTTTTTTCCTATGAATTACACACGGAGAACGGACGGCAAATATTGCGGTCTCCACCAGGTGCTCATTGAGAACAGGCAGACCTGATGGACGGAATTTACTCTTCTGTTTGATCCTCAAGAGAAACAGTTGACGCACGCGACTAAAATTTTCAGAAAAGCCAAGTTCAGTAGCTGATGTAGGAGACACTAACAACAGTGTAGACACTGCGTACGTGCTTTGGGCACGTTCCCCTTGAGTATTTTGATAACGCCGACGCTTGCGGCGCACCACTTCAAAAACTGTTAGACTATCTTTCTTTACATAAACGAAAAGGTCCGAGTGGCTAATATTGGGATTTACATAATTAGATTTCTATTATTTTTTCAGGGGAACGGTGTGCCATCTGAAGAACTGAGATTTGGTGACACGTGCGCCAGGAAAACAGTTGACAGGGTTATTTTTCTTTCTTCGGGAGGTTGAGGTGACCCGTGGGTTATACCAATGACGGACTGATTAAATTTCTGGTTAAATATGAAATTACCAATTCCAGGAAAGACTCCAATATCAGACTTGTGATATTCAGTAATGACATGTATAAATTTATCAGTGAAATACGTCAGTAAATTCTTTCGTACGCCGCTGAGAGTACGCTAACAGCCTATCGCTGATTGCGCCGCCCTTGGCGGATAATGAAAAATTGTAGGCACATAAAATTATTGGAAATTGTTTTGCTTCCGAATAAACTTTATAATCGTTCAAATTTCAGTTTTTGATTTTTTGTGTTATATTGACCCGGTATGATCTCAAAAATCTGAAAATTCAATTTTTTCGCTAATGAGTGGATCGAGTAGAACGTTTTTTTTTTTCAAATGTAGGTATTGTTGAGCACTATCAATCGCCATTAATTAAAATTTCGTTCATTGATTAGTTTTTTTAATTTTCGATTTTTTTACGAAAATCGGTTCTCCCACGATAACTGATTTTTTTAATCGTTACTTTACATCGCTTCGACCCGATTAGGGTATACTGCGATGATGATCAAGACTTTAAATGGTCAGATCGCACCATTCTACCCGACCGGGGTTTGACCTCAGAACCTTTCGCATGTGAGGCAACGAACTTACCCACTGCGTCAAGCCACCGGGCTACGATACCTGAGAAAAATGTTCTGAATTAATTGAATAATGGCTTTAAAAAATACGCAAGAAATGTCATTTCTAGTACTACTCCTTCGTTATTCGATACTCCCATACGTATTTTGCTCCCGAAAAACCTTTGTTTTATGTGAAACAAGGGATAGTAGTTTTTCGTTTCGGCTGTCTAATAATCACAGACAAGAAATGAACCCTTCAATGAAACAATAATAATTATATGATAGCAATCTTGTAACTTAGGGATAAAATATTTGTTGATAAATTTTCCTCTATATGAGATATTTTCATCCTGAAAAGGCACCGTCTGGTGTGAATTATCCGCCTCTTGAGCCAAATGNGTTTCGTTGAGACTTTCAAATGCGAACCGAACAAATTGTGTTTTGGCAATTTTCAATTAGCGATTTTGTTGGCCCAAACAAGAATTGTTTGACAACGTGTTTGTTTTTCTCTCAGTGTATAAATTCTTGTCCAAAACACACTGGACTGGTAGAATAGTATTTTTTCTCAGTCCAGAATCAGGTGTCCAGTGGTGGTGATAGGTTTATAAAAATCCGTAACATGTCCCAGGAAATCAAAATTATTCCTCTGCGATCATATTTTTCCCTATCATAATGAGCTCAAACATCCGGTCTCTCCTTCATGATTCTTAATTTTTAATTTTCTTCATAGTGATCAAAACCATACCAATCCCCACTGTTCCCCTGCCTCCACTCTCCCAACATTGAAGAAAAGGATATTAAGAGCCATCACCGAGATCTTATTTCAGGATAACTGAGGAGGGTCCACGACGTGTTCACTATGGGTGACAGTAACGGATCCCTTCACTCAGTTCCTTCATTGGCCCCACCACGTGCCTAAGTGGTACAGCACCGCTGGAGGCACGACTCTCTCGCGCACAGCCTCTTCAGGGTCCTTGGGGCATCCAATCCGGAAACGGAAGCCACCTCTCGAATCCAACAAGAGGGAACCGCAAGGTACTTAACCCTTCGAGTGACGGACCGATATATGAAATACGATACGTTCTTCAACCCTTCTGCTCACCATTTTGTAAGAAAAAACTATCCTTTCTAAAAAAAAAGCATGGGCTTCTAGAATCGAAAATGCGAACTCAAATATGGCGGATATTTCAAATGAGTGGAGAAAGTAAGGCGGTTTCCATGAGTACACGGATAAAAAAATTTAATAGATCAACTTAGTGAATTCGCTAGCAAATTCTATTGGGATTCTATTAAAATTCTACACGGAGAGAAATGTTCAGGAAAAATTACGGAACTCACAATTCACTCACCGATTACGGAATCGACTCAGAAAATTTGAGTGACGGTATCGTAATTTTTCACAGGAGATTCAGATAAAAATTACGAAACGCTCCGGAAAAATTGCGTGATAGTTCCGTAAAATTTCCTATAACCACATTTCGCTCCGGAATTACGGAAAAGATACGTAATTTTTATTGAATATTTTTCTTCATGTAGGGAATTCTCGCTAAAATTCTATTCGTTTTTTGCGTTGATTCTATGAAATATTTGATAAGAAAAACTCAATAGATTCCGATTTTTCTACATGAATATTCTCTTGGATTTTTTTCTGTAACAATACTTGCGCGAAACGCCCGTTCGCTAGTAAATAATTAATTGGAAAATGGAATTTCGAATTTGACAACAAAAAGGGCATAATGAAATGGCAGCAACCCCCGCCGCAAGCGGTCGGGGTGGCGTTATTTTTCAATGTCCCCATATCTCCGAGTATTCCGATGCGTCCATTTCCATGATCTTTAACACAATTCCTCTTCATTCAATATTGTAACTTGCGAACGAAGGAAAAAAAATATAACAACAATAAAAATGGATACAATCAATTAATCTAATTGTGAAGAAGGAAATGGAAACAAAATAAAATGAAAGAAAATAGTATCAAGAACTTAGCGACGAGTGCGAAGCGCCCGTTCGCTAGTAAATAATTAATTGAAAAATGGAATTCCAAATTTGACAGCAAAAAGGACATAATGAAAAGGCAGCAAGCCCCGCCGCAAGCGATCGGGGTGGCGTTATTTTTCACTGTCTCCATTTCTCCGAGTATTCCGATGCCTCCATCCCTCTTGATCCGTCACATCCCGCCACAAATACTCATCAAAAAAATCAATATCAATAAATTTGAGGTATTTTGTTGCTAAACATGACCAACTGTTGGACCCACTGCAGCTCAGATTGTCCGTAAAATCGAGCCTGGTAATAATCCACAAGAATCCACCCTTGGTACATTCATTAATACGGATTACCACTGGCGTTACATTTCATGATCGTGCGATAGCTACAGTCGCAACACACCCCAGATCTATTTTCGAGGTAATCCCTTGCTCAAACCAACAAACAGTGACAGCTGTTGACGTTGCATCCATTTTCGAATTACCCAACCGCTGTATGACCCAACTTCCATGAAGATGTCCCGAAGCGATTCCAAATTATACGAAAAAAATTGCATAAACTCATCCACCAGAAGAATTATCCTCTAAACTAAAATGGGATTAACTGTATCACAATCGGAATTGCGGTTTCCCTCTTTACATGAAACTTCTTTGTAAATGCCGCAAGTGGAGAGTCAAGAGGGTAAGACGCCTCCTAAGCTCCGGCGTTTCCATTCTATCCCCAATAATCGCAAATCGTTTGAAGCAACGCCCGATCGCTCCCCGACTCAGAATCCTATTGAGCATTTTTTTTAACAAATAAAATCGAAGAAGCTTGAATTTACCACAAGGCACCTGGTGGGTTCACCTTTCACGCGAAACAAGATCACTCGATGAGATTAAGCCTCGATTATCTCCGTCTATTATCGTAAAAGAGTTCGAGGTGGTCGAATAAAACTCCCATCCACCGGATGATGGACACTAACCCCACGAACAGATGCTCCTGTGAGGGCGAACAAGGCTGCAGGGAGGGGGAGGGAGGGGGGATGAAGACCCGGGCACGAAAAGAAACATGGTGGTATAAGGGAAGCTGGCTAATCTGCCTGGCAAATATTTGGATTGTCGCATTCACCAGCTCTGATACATCGAGTGTGCGCGACCGTTTTGTGAACAGTAGCAGGAAGGAAAAAATAACTCGAGGGTTACCAGAATGTGCCACTGGGATAAACCTTGTTTGCTCTAAAGTGGTCCTGATCCCCTTTGAAAATACTCGGGCAAATTTACGACTTGAATGTAGATGTTAGATACAATTTTTCAACTGGACAGAATAAAACGTGAAATATCGAGGGACAAATCTCTTTCTGATGGAATTCCTATGTTGGTGGGAATTTTTGGTATGTGTATTTAACCCTTTTTGGGTAAACAGAGCGATCGACTGATGATTGAGGAGATGTATCTGGCTGGTTGAAGACACTGGGAGTGGTATTGGTGATGGAGTTCGAGGGAGAGAGCACGGAGATTAGCTTCTCAACTGAAATAGGAAAGGCTTAGGGCATTCTTACACCCGTTGGAACGCTTGGCATGTCCGAGGGATCCAGTCATCCTTCGAGGATCAACGAAAAAGCGACCGTTTTGAAATTAAAACCAAGTGGGTAATCCCCTTAACTAGTTGCGTTTCACCAGATTGGTATCTGGCCTGGAGATTTGGGCTTAATCAATCCGAGCAGAAACAAATTTCAAATTACATTCCCACGTCCAGGGTGTCCAGAGAGACGTTGACAAAGCCTGAAGTATTTTACTTCCTGTTGAATCATAGGATCGAGGATGTTTGGAGAGGTATGTCGGCGACGATCAATATTGTTGGTGAGACATTTAGGAATATTTTTTTGCTGTTTTTTTTTCTGCAGCGGAGGGGGAATGGGATTCGCGAGAGACGAGGGAGAGCTGTGTCAGTAGATTGGGCTTGTTGGACCCAGCGATGAGATCCTAAGCCGACGGTAATGCGACGTTGAACTGGTAAATAAGCGAAAAGGATGAGATATCCACTGAGGTCCAGAGTCGTTGGGTAATCCCTCTCGATCCTTGATAGCCGTCAATTGATCTCGGGGATGAGAGCGTGTAGAACGAGATGGGATACTTGCTTTTGAAATCAGTCTTCAAAAGGACCGCGAGGGATGGAAATATTGTAATGATAATGGATTTATTCAATTATTAATTCATGACAGAACTTGGATATTTTTTAAAAAATAAAATTGATGCTTTAACTTCAAGCGTAAAATACTCTTGAAAAAGCATAAAAGACGACTTCTTAAACGTAATTCACGTTTAGGTTTTTCTATACATAAACTTTCCGAGAAAACCTGAGTTACGGGAATAATTCAGTCTGTCTCCTGGCGACGTTATTCTCGACAACCAGAATAAAATAAAATATTCATACTCACTAACAAATTTATGCTAATGTATTTATAAACGAAGCTATAGTCCCCCAACTATTAACCGCAACTAAACCGGCATTACCTCCCACACCAAAAACTCCCTTCATTAATTTACCCTGGCATAGGTCAAAATGTCCTTTAATCAAGAGAAACACAGAATATCATACGACGCCGATTTCAAGGCATCCATAACACTGAATCGTGCGCGGCAAAACCTCCCTGAATCATTGATGAATTCATGATGGGGTCGTGGGGACTCTACAGCTGTTGATCGGACTCTGCTTCGCCTCAGTCTAATGTAACTCCAACACACCGTATTTTCCCCCTTCCGACAGGTTCTTCCTGGGCAGTGATCGCGTGTCTTGGACTGATAAACCATGCAAAAAAGCACGAATTACATGTCATCGTCAATACCGGGTTCACCGATATTCTTTACCCCTCTTGTTTACATTATGTATACGATTGGGGTAAAAAATTCACGGTTGTCAGTGGCAGAGGGACGCATGTCAAGGGATGTCTGATCCGTTGTAAATGTAGAATTGTACGAGCTATTTTCACTAAATTTCCTAGAAAAAATATCCAAGTTCACTACAATATACGACTTATCGGCAAATACTATCACCATACAACCCCTGCATCGATTCCATCGATTCCTCCCGCACCTAGGTAAATTCTTCATGACCTCGGAGGAGTGCCCGAACAGAAAAGTTGCATGAAAATCATCTAGAACATCGTGGCAAATGTCACTATACGAAAGATAATCGTGAAGCGAAATTGTAATTTAGTAAAAAATACCCGGAAAAATATGTTGGAGAAAAATTACCGAACAAGTCAAGTAATCGTGGAGCGAACTCGATTTTCAGTACACTGTTGAACAATTTTATTCGCAATTTCCGGTACACTTTTTGGAAATTTTTATCGAATTTAATTACCACTGAATTTTCAAGGAATTTCGTCATTAAAAATTCAGCATTTCGTGGAAAAATCAAAGAAAACTTTTCAGGGCAGTGACACTGAATGCGATTTAGGGGGGAAAAATCATGAAATTTCAGATTTCACTGAAAATTCAATATAATTTGGCACTGAATGTTCATATTACATTGGAAATTCAAATAAATTACCGAATTCTCGTCTTTATGATGCTTAAAGTTCTGGAATTTTAGTAAATTGGCAGTGAAACCTGAAATTTCATGATTTTTTTCCCCTAAATGGCATTCAGTGTCACTATCTCGAAAATTCATAATCAACTGTCCATGATTTTTTTTTTCTAACAGTTTGTGAGGAAGGAAAAATAAAGTGCGCATACGTGCACATATCATTTACGTGCACGGAGAGAAATATTCAATGAAAATTACGTATCTTTTCCGTAATTTCGGAGCGAAATGCGGCCGTAGGAAATTTCACGGAACTGTCACGCAATTTTTCCGGAGACGTTTTATCTGAATCTCCTGTGAAAAATTACGATACCGTCACATAAATTTTCTGAGTCGATTCCCTAATCGGTGGGCGCATTGTGAGTTCCGTAATTTTTACTGAACATTTTTCTCCGTGTGCACATGAAACGAAACTCACGGAGTACATGTGGATGTGTGTTTTTATATTTTCCACCTCCCACCATATTCTATTTGGAGAACATTGTAATCGAGTGGTATCAATTCCCAGGCGAGAACCTCGCGTGGAATAATCTGATCGGGCCCATTATCTTCGTTCCCATCCCAACCGCATCAATGGGGTGGACGAATATCTGAACAAAGGGGGAGAGTGGGGAGAGAGGGGGGGAAGCACACGACGAGATGAACTCTGTATGTATGTTGGGATGACACAAGTCCTGGGTTTAATCGGCTGATTCAATAAATCTGTGGCCGTCGGGGTGGGGGGGAGGGGGGTGTGCGCCTTGCGAGGCCGATCTTCACGATTAATAGAATGAATTAATGTGAACTGGTGACATGAGAGATACCGGGGTCAACATTGATTCACCAAGTACTAAATAAATGAATGGTCGGGAAGAGGTGGGGACTCTCTTTTGAAATGTTGATTAAGAAATGTTGATAATGAATTTTGCCCTTTTAGAAATCAACAGATCTGCAAAGCATACTATTAGCACTACACTGAGAGAAAAACAAACACATTGTCACACAAGTCTTGTTTAGGCCAACAAAATCGCTAGTTGAAAACTGCCGAAAAAGAATTTGTTTGGTTCGAATTTGAAAGCCTCAAACATGAATAATTGCTCTGCTTTCGACAACAACGAAATATTTGGGTCAAGAGGCGGATAATTCACACCAGACGGTGCCTTTTCAGGATGAAAATATCTCATATAGAGGAAAATTTATCAACAAATATTTTATCGCTAAGTTACAAGATTGCTATTATATGATTATTATTGTTTCATTTAAGGGTTCATTTCTTGTCTGTGATTATTAGACAGCCGAAACAAAAAACTACTATCCCTTCTTTCGCATAAAACAATGATTTTTCGAGAGCAAAATACGTATGGGAGTATGGAATAACGAAGAAGTAGTGCTAAAAATGACATTTCTTGCGAGTACAGAAAATTTTTCATTCCGGCGCACTCTCTGCATGTTTGGCACAAAAAAAATCATTTTTTGATAATTAAAAAAAAACTATTTCCTTGGCACATGCAAGACTTGTTTGAGAACTGTCGTTTTTCTCTCAATGTAGTTAATATCTGATCCTGTTACTGGTGCTTCACGGATGGTGGGTTATTCATTTTATTACTGTAATTAATTGATCAAATTACGTTGGATACATATTCGATTGGCTGAATGATCTTGTCAATGGATTTTTCACTTCGAGGACACGGGAAATGCAATGATTGGTGTGGGCCGTGGGTTGCCCACTTGATCGCTTATTGACCACTGTTGACTCGTGTTGACACCGCAGACCTTAGTTATGTGGATAAATATACCGTTGAGGCGCGGGTCAAGTGGTGTATCTGCGGTATCCAACATCGCCCACGCCAGGTTGTATCAAAGAACGGAATTTTTCCTTGGAAAGATGGACGAGTCGAGCGTATCCCAGTTGTAATTAGACGTTATGGTGAGTACGGGACGTGTTGGAATGGTGCATGGAGAAAAATGTTGAGCAAAAATTAAGAGACAGTTCAGGTAAATGCGGCCTTTTAGCAATTTTGTTCGAGATCATGGCAGAAATTGAAAAACTAATCCTACCCGATTATTTCATATTGCAAATACTGTCATGGGACCAGATTCTGTCACGCTGTTAGAAAATTACTCCTGAAATTTCAAATAAAAAATCTTGTATTTTTTACAATCGCTCAGTCACACGAAATTTTTATGTATTTTGTTATTGAAAAATCTGTTAAATTCCGGAGTATTCGAGGGAATTGTAATTTTCAAAGTCACATAATGATGAAAATTATTAAATAATTTGAAAATTCGAGCAGCAATTTCCCTGAATTTTCAATCCACGGAAAATTCAGTTAGATGTGATATTCAATTTCCGCAATGAATTTGAAAATTCAAGGTGTCATTTCAATATCAGTGATAATCTCACCTGGAGAACCCAATTGTCCTGAATTACCAATCCGAATGAGAGATTCCATGAACGATTTAGTCTTAAATTGAATTCAAATTCACAACATTGAGAATTCAAGTGCAAGTATTGCTTAATTTTCAAAAAATTTCTAACAGGGTACCCACTGTGAAAGCAATGCCATTTGATTTTTCAATTCCGAAAAGCTTGTTGTCAGCGTAATCAACAGTTTTTCTCCTCTCTAAGGCTATAAAATCGTAAATTTTAGTTCCATTTTTCTCTGACAATGAATAGAAAACCAGAAAATCTTTTCCGTAATTCCGGAGTTAAATATGGTTGTAGGAAATTTTACGGAACTGTCACGGAATTTTCCCAGAGCGTTTCGTAATTTTTATCTGAATCTCTTGCGAAAAATTACGAAACCGCCCCTTAAATTTTCTGAGTCGATTCCGTAATCGGTGAGCGAATTGTGAGTTGCGTAATTTTTACTGAACATTTCTCACCGTTGGCCACCGTCGCCGATGTGTCCCGGGAGTGTCAGCTAAAAATTTTCAACAGCGTATATTGAAGGTTTTCGTGCGGTGAGTTCATTTATTCTTCACCATTCAATTGCTTCGAGCTGATTGAAGGTACTTGATGGACATTGGCCAAGCAGAAGAGCATCAATCTATTTGGATGCCCAGAGTAGCCAGCAATTATGATATTTGTCCCTATTAGTCGAATTGGGGTGGCGACTCCGCGTGACCCCAACTGATCACCGCGATGTACTAACTCGACTAATGGGCCTGGGGTCAAATATGTGGCTTTTTGTCTCTATCCGCTCGCCTCGATCTCTCTCCCATGCTCCACCTCTCATACTCTCTCGCTCATGGGTGTTGTTCCGAAGCATTTGGCGGCCAATACTGCTGCATATCCTAGAAACTGGGTCGAAGTAAAAAAAATAGTCAGAGGAGTTGTGCTCCATCATGATGTGTACGTGACGAGAAACACAAAATATTCCACTGTCGGCTGGTACACAAGTCATTCTGGGAAATATGCTCGTGTGGGCGGGAGAGCGAGCAATTATCCTAAAAATACGACAGAGAAACTAAACAAATAAATTTAGGGACACAGTCGGTGTACGTAAACAATGCTTGCGCGATGGGGGAGGTGTGAGGGAATTGTGGGGAAAGTGGAGGTGCGCGAGACGAGTTTTAGTCACCGCCCGATTTGTGCAACACTCTTGCGCGATTCGCGGCACGATTCGTTGGCGATGATTGGCGGGGGCGGTGCGCAGTCAGGTATCCATATTCTGACTTGGACTCGCCCAACTCCCATCGCCAGACTGTTAGTGGTTATTGACGGTTTGCTATGCTTACGGTTGTCACAGGCAGGGAATGCAAAGGGCAAGAGTTGTGACGATCGACGAAATGGTGGAGGACGGGGTAACGGGGAAAATGAGCAAAAACTGGGCAGTGAGGTTGACTGTGGGAGTACAGAAAGTGACGCCGCTTGGCGGAGCAGTGTGGGGACGCGGAGAAATGGGTGCTCGAAATATTTTTCGTCATTCCGGATGTCAAGTCAAAAAAATTGAAAAAATAATATTTTCAAATAGATAAAGGAGAAGAGGCTAGTGGAGATGTAAAACAAAGAAAAAATATCCTTTGTAACATCAAGAGAAGAAATTCTATTCTGTTCTAATAGGGGGGGTGGGGTAAAATGGACACTTTAGACTTGTGCATAACTCAGAAACAAACTTATCAATTGAGCTCGGGTGAGGCTTGCCACAAAGGGAAAGAATTGTTCTTTGTATTAAAAAAGAAATTATTGAATTTCGTCAACATTTCAACCCTTCATTAACATTTAAAAAAAAGTCAACAGTGTTCGTTTTACCTCAACCTTCCCCATTTACAAAGAATGTTGAAGCCTTCGGCTTCGGCTCGGGCTGCGAACTCATCTTCGCCGGAAAAGTTATTTTCGTTATCCTATTCTAAAAAGAACATACATTTAAAGTCGATAACTATCGATATCTCGCAAGTCTGTCACGCTTATTCCTCATTTAAATACTAGAAAGGAGGCTCTAGTGGTATATTTGAAGATGAAAACTAGAATTCGTATGCATTCTGTACCGGCACAAACTGCAGTTTAGCTTTTCAACAATTGCCGAATTTTTCAGTTTTTACATCTTCTAAAATTCTACAAGTTCAAGTATTCCAAAGTCACATGACTGGAATTTTCGCCAATTCTATGGAGAATTTGGAAGAATTCGACGAATGGTAAATGCGTCGAATGGTTGGTATTTGCCCTATTCACCTATTCTCACTAAGCAGACCAAAGTGAAGAAAGAATTCACAGTCAATGGTAATTAGAAAGATATTTAAGAAGCATTGAGAAATTGAA
Source organism: Diachasma alloeum (assembly GCF_001412515.2). Lineage (NCBI taxonomy): Eukaryota > Metazoa > Arthropoda > Insecta > Hymenoptera > Braconidae > Diachasma > Diachasma alloeum. The sequence goes on from NW_021680345.1 coordinate 2,313,427, forward strand.
TAAATTAAGGGAATGCTTCGAGAAGACATAATGAAATAACCGAAAAGTTCGAAGATGCACGCAAAACTTTGTGGCTTCCAATTCCCAGTAAAGATTAAGCCTCTTGATTTACGGTGTTTACATCGGTAATCCTCTTAATGAGGGAATCATCCTCCGGCCGAGCAATTGACGAGCCGTACGGGTGCAAGTGGGACAGACCGAAGACAATCTAGCCACAAAGTTCTGCCGAAGAATACACGAGAGACGGGAAAAGGGGGTGGAGCGGCTGTTGCGGTTGCATAGATTAGCGCCTGCGCGGACAACAGTCATTAGTGGATTTATTGCCCCGTTTTCTCACTAAAGCCTTCCAAGTCCTGTCCTGCCAACACGCCCACTCCTGTCACAATCCTTTTGGGGATCATTGTCTGTGTATGCTCATTGGAAACCGCAAATGCAAATGTTTTGCCTCGGTATTGTCTTCGTTATTTATGAGGTTTCGGAGATTGAACGGAAAATCAATAGTACAGGAATATTTTTGAATATTTTTGAGGATAGGGGATTCGTGGAGAATTAGACGATTTTGCACACACGCACTGAGAAAAAAAATTTCTAATATCTGAAATATATTTTCTTGCGTAGGGCTGCCCACGAGACTAAACCGAGACTAAACTTTGGAGGGACCGTGTCGCTCCAAAAAAACATGAAACTTTTTGGGACTGCCTTAGTCGCAAAAGGCATCGTATCGTCTCTTCTAGTGGCGACCACAAAAAAAATTATCTCATCACAATCTCCACTTTTTCTCATTCCTATTAGCGTTATTCCTATGAACGTTATTAAACGAAGTAAAGTATTTTCAATGGCTTAAATCTCAGAATGTGTGCACTTCACGGAACTCGAATAAATTTTCATTCATCACTATCGTTCCGCGTTACGTCATGAATATTTTACATATTGCAATATTGGAAGTATAACGAAAAAATCATGAAAGCAATAAAGACTAGAAGATTGACGATTCTTCTACGCGATTTAAGTAAGTTCATTTGCGACAAAATCATACTTGAGTACAAGAATATTTTAAAGCATGAGGCCTTTCTCGGATCATGTGAGTTGAGATGCCTGAGAGAATTAAGCAATTGAAGAAAATTTACATGTCTCAAGAAAATATGTTTCAGATATTAGACAATTTTTTTCTCAGTGCGGAGAGAAATATTCAATAAAAATTACGCATCTTTTCCGGAATTCCGGAACGAAATGTGGTTGTAGGAAATTTTCTAGAACTGTCACGGAATTTGTCCAGAGCGTTCCGTAATTTTTATCTGAATCTCCTGAGAAAAATTACGATACCGTCACTCAAATTTTCTGAGCCAATTCCGTAATAGGTGAGCGAACTGTGAGTTTCGTAATTTTTACTGAACATTTCTTTCGGTGCACCCAGAAAAATTGTTTACTTAGATTAAATGAACATTATTGGATTTAAATAAAATTTATTTAATTCAGATAAATCGAGTTTATGTCACTCTAAGGCTTCAACTTAAGATTTAGGAAAATCTTATTTTAAAACCTTTAAAATCTGAAAAAAAAAATTTTTGTATTATAAATTCTATGCCATTTTTAAATCCATATGAAAATCAATTTATTGGAATATCGAATCGTCACGTCGCCAGACAAAATCAAATATATTTCGAATTATCAGGAGAAGCGAGGGTCATAAATAATTCTGCGGTTTCGCTAGTCATACTTGTTTAGCCTACCAACGAAAACTTAGCACTTCCAACCATATCCACAACTTCCATGGACTCCAATAATCCCTGGTCCTTCGAACTGGTGTATCTCCACCCACTTTTTCCAAATATTCAAAGCAAATTAGCATCGGTTGTGACCGTACACATTCAACGGTAAATAGCGATTGTTGCGGTTTTCTCCGGACGAAGGACACGTAATCGTAAGCTACCGTGATGTCTTGAGACTGATAGTTTCGATGGCCGTCGGAAAGAGTTGTACTCCACCCATTAACCATTATGCCGTGCCTCCTTTGCGGTGGAGAATCGGCAGGTATTTTAATCCCCCTCGAATTCCAATACCAAAATACCAATTCTTGTGGTTGAGGAGCATTGTTCTTGCCAGGGTAATTCGACAATAGCTGCAGGGCCATTGTATATTTATTTTCAGAGGTACATCTGTTGCGGGGAAAACATCAGGAGTGATACTTTTCAGGGGAAAAATAATAGATAAAATTCAAGCGAAGTGAAATTTTTAATAAGTCCTGCTAATCGGTTGCGAAATTAATTGCACATTTTGAAACATGTTGATATTACTGATATTGAACTCAATATCGGAATGAACCGTTCCCATAGTAATGGACGGAAAACCTGAAAAATGAATTACATGCCAATAAATTGCCATTTCCAGCAGCGACCTAGCCGCGGAGTATGGCACACAGAGACAAATATTCAATAAAAATTACATATCTTTTTCATAATTCCGGAGCACTGGGGTTGTCAGAAATTTTACCGAACTGTCACGGAATTTTTCCAGAGCATTCAGTAATTTTTACTTCACTAATTACGCAATCGGGAATCAGTTTCCGGCAATTTTTGGGGGAATGGAAGAGAAGAAATCTGAAGCGTTCAGTGAATTTTCAGGTTCATCACCGAAGAAAGTACGAAATTGTCACGTAATTTTTCCCGAAGAAGTAAAATCTTACAGAAACTTGCCGACTTATTATGCCGCCAAAATAAAAAATTCTTGAACGTTCAACAATTTTAATGAAGCTGGTGAGTTATTTCTACGTTCCGCTCCGTAAAATTTCAGTTCCGACTCACACTTTTCATTGAATTTTACTTCGCTCGCGTACTACGTTTCTTTTCTGGTAATTTTTATTGAATTTTTCTCTCCGTGCAATCTCCTGCGAAAAATTACGATACCGTCACTTAAATTTTCTGAATCGATTCCGTAATCGGTGAGCGAACTGTCAGTTTCGTAATGTTTACTGGGCATTTCTCTCCATGCAGCGATCTCCAATGTCGCAGAGCCTCTCACAATTTTTACTAGGGGAGTAAATGAATATTTGGCAAAATATCTTTTTTTCTCCGCACATGATCTAAAAATAGCATATTCGAACTCCGGAGGCCAAAATGAGATATTCTCCCGCGAAAAATAGAAAATTTCCAATTTGACGAATACAATGCTATCATTCGAAAGCAAAAAGCTCAAAAAAAATTTCATTCGATTAAAACCCGTCACTTCTGGCTTTCTAGGAATAACAATCTCGATGAGATGAAAAAATAATGTCACCTCAGTAGTACAAACCAAAATGTGTTCCTCACAACCCAGCAAAAAACCTGAAAACAATTCTCATAATACGTTCCAAATAATTCCCCCTCAACAATTTAAAAGCATTAACCCCATACCCATCTCGAGGCACCGGAAAAAAATCGTTTCAAGTGTCAAGATGTCACTGCAAAATGTAAGTCGAATGGGGTTGCAGAAGAAAGCGAGTACACAGTTTTCATCTTCCTGACAGGAATCGAAGTGACAACTCGGCAATCCTCAATGTCTCTTTTACCCCCTACCCCCCCCCCCCTCGGAAAAAAATTCAGGGATGACATCTGCCACCGTTTATTCCATATTATTAAACTCGTGCATCATCGTTGTGTAATCTTCGTCCACATATTTTCCACTCTCCGCTGAATGGAAGATATACTTCAGCGTCATGAGCTTGCTCGAACGAATATCTCAAATGCCTGACGCTCCTCGGGCGGTTGACGATCGATATATCGCTGTGGAGAAGGATAAAAATGTCCAATTGACAGACACTGTACTTGAAATCTCATTCTGTCTCCTCAAATATCGATCGACCAATGATGACATGCAATATTTGTTGGGAATATTATTCCCCCTGACCAAATCCACTGTTTCGTGTGACACATGCGTGATCTTGGCGTTCACATGTGCCTGTGAATGTGAGAATTTTTTTTTCACCTTTGATTGAAAGTTGAATTGAGGAGTTTGCGAAGGTAAGCGGATAATTGGCGAGCAATTGCTCGCGGTAATTCGGTTATAAGTGTACGGAGACTCGAGTAGCCAAGAGGGCGTGCAGGGTCCCCGGCTGGGCCGAGGGAGAGATCTGATGCTTCTTAATCCCACTCGAGAGCTCGAGACTCCGTGAAAATTCCTCTCCACTCGTTCTCATTACATTTAAACACGTCTTTTGAATACGAAGGGAGGGAAATGTTCGTTTGGATTGTTGGAAGTATAAGTGCGGAAGTAATTGCATTTTCGGGTTGAAGTTTTTGGATACTTGTGGGTTCAGTGAGTTATCTTGGGAGGCTGTAACGCTTGTTCTGGGTGTGGGAATATTTAGGGGATTTGGTGAGAAATTATGCTGCACACTGCACATAATTCAGAATTTTTTTGAAAATTGAGTAATACTTGCACTTAAATTCTCAATGTTTCGAATTTGGGAACAAAAAAGATTCCATTTCAACAACAATTCAATAAGTTATCAACAGTCGAAAATAAGTCAAAAGCCTCCATTACTCAACATAAATAAACGTTTTTAGTGTATGTAATTTTGTCTAAACAGTAAGATTTCAGAAAAGCGTGAAAAATGAATAGAAGAAGCAAAAGAGCATGACAAATACAGCTAAGTAACCACAAACCATGTCACTAAATACCTTCCCCTTTGATCTCCACTTAAAAAAAATTATTGGATCGTGATCCAAAATTGTTCAGGGTTGAACTCGAAGATGTCATTGGCCGTGAATCCTTCCACTCTACTCGACGAATCCCAGCGTGAAGCCTTTCACGGATTTTTGATGCACAAAGCCCCACGCCAAGAAGGCCCATTATCCCCCGTGGAACGTCGAAAGGGATCGTGCAGAGTGACAAAGATGGAGTTATAAAAAAATATATCAAAGAAGAAAGGTGTAAGTTCTTTGTGCGCGTGTGTAGAGTCCTGCGGTGGCACTCAGTGCACAGTGCGAGGGTGAATGAAAATAATAGAGATAGTGAAAGGCATAAACGCGCGAGGGAGTACAAAAAGTAACAGAAGCCGTCTCCGCAACCCTTTTTCATATTATTCTCGGAGAGAATTGGGGCTACATGAGAAATCTTATTATGGACGATTTGACGGGCTTTGGTGAGTTATAACAAATAGAGCCACAATGTAATCGGGGATCAGGGAGCGAGGAGGGTGGAGTGTGGATGAAAGAACATTTTCTTGATGTAGAAACATTGATAAAACATTTACTCACACGAAATTCTTAATCTTTGGGGAGGAAGTGAATGTGTGAAAACATCGAGCTGTCAGTGTTCTCAAAATTTTATTTTCTTTTTCAGTGGTTTTATTATTTTACTTCATATTGATTCTATTCTATTTTCATTTTCATTATTTCATTTTTATTTCACGAGACCGAACGCGCGCTACAACGCGCTGTAATTGTAACAATCATAATTGAAAATCGAAAAATTAAATTAATCATGAATTAAATTTGCCGCCTCAGACGACTGGAACCAATGAGGAATAAGCGTGACAGACTCGCGAGGTGTCGATAGTTAACGACTTTAAGTGTATGTTCTTTTTAGAATAGGTTACAGAGTATTAATATAACAATTCAAGAGTAATAATATAACAATTCAAAGGAATACTCCTGGCGGAAAGCATTGTGTATATTGCTTGTACTTAAAAAATTCTTTTTAGAATAGGATCCCGGGACTACCTAATCTATTTAAATGACTTGATAATGAGCATACTCAAATTTTTTGCTATTTGCTTTTTTATTTTGTTGCATTATAGTTGCTGTTGGGGAGTTCTGCACCGCTGTGTTTATTTTGTCACTTATCCATTAATTTGCTCATGTTATTTGTCATTGTTTTTATTCACCCGAATGGCTACCCGACGTAACAAAGTGTCTAGCGATACGAAGGATTTCAGACATATGTTATTATTTATTTTCGGGTTTCACATGAAGATTATTTAAATTCATGCAGTTATCGATACGAATTTCATCTAGAGTATTGGAACAATATTGAAATTTGCATTGAGAATCGAGTAGCAACTTTCAGGTGAGTGAGATTGAAAGTTATTCGCATTTAGAATTCGGAAACTGAAATTCGTGAACTCAAATGGTTGCAAGTGGAAATCAGTAAGAAATTTTCCAACTTACTTAAAGTTTCCCTGGAATATTAATATTTAACACCAAATTGAGCTTGATTTTATGAGATTCTACTCCTTCTCACTGAATAATTGAATTTAAATGATGTCCAGATGCCATTCATTTTCTCATCAAATGTTTCGTTGCCACAATTGTCTGAAATTTCAAACGAAAAATTCAAGTGTCCATAAAATAAATAAATGAAACATTTTCGTCTCGACAAATGAAGTGCAATTCTGTAATTGAAACTAAATCCTTAGAGTTTAAAACATTTTTTCTTCATTAGACAAATTCATAACTTTCATAAATTAATTAATTAACCAATAAACTTTCACATCGACTTACATTTATCTTCCATAAATTTCTCTAATTTTCTCGAACAAAGCAATGTGAAACACTTGTTCATTTCGACACAAAAAAAAACAGAATCTAATTTCCAAAGAGTTTATCCCAAACCTAAAGTAAAAAAAATTTGTAAGGACCTGCAACCAGTTTCTGATCCCTCGTCTCCAATAATTGACTTGTTTATTCAGCATCGTCAAAATCATCGAGCGTGTTACCACAAATGTATCCAACTCGCTTGAAAAATCCAACAGCTGTCAGTATGTCCAATGCACCAAGTCCCCGAGGGCACTGACGCTCGTATCCACCTCTCTCCCCTTCAATATGCGAAAACGAGCCAGTCCGGTGGTCCCAGGGTACGATATCATAACACGGTACGCCTATTTGTTACACGATAAATATGTAACTGGAACACAATGTGAAAAAAAGTACTTCTCCCTAAAGGCCGCACATAGCCCACAGGGAGAGTACAACCAGAGTGAGACGACACTTTTATGCTGCAGACCCCCTGAAAAACATTAAATCACATCTTGACAATTCAAAAATGTCGAGCGCTTGTATACGCGGATATTTCACACAAGCAGATGGCTATGCTCGGGCTAAAGTCAAAATGTAGTTAGGGAATTGTTACAATAACACGTTCAAACGCTCTACCAAATTAGCCCCTATGAATGTGATTTTCCTATTGTCGACGGATGACGGTTCTTGGATTATGAAAATGGGCGTATTGATTTCATATCACACAATATACCCAATATACCATACATATTTGTAAGAATTTCAGTTGATATATTTTTTTTTCATCCGGTACCTTTGGTCCAAAGTTCTTGCGCCCGATAATTTTTCGTCTAAAGTCAATAATGCTTGTATTCAAATTTTTTTCGGTCCATTTTTTTGCGTTGAATCGGATGTGTTATTGAAGTTAGTTATAAACTTTAGTAAATAGGATTCACTGTTCGACTGGGTTTGTATCCTGATCGCGTATACAATATTATGGTTTCATGTCGTTATTTTTAATGAGTAATTGGATTTCGGTAGAAAATTTTTCGCCTGAAAATTCTATTAGGTTAAAAAAAAATTTAACTTTTCCATTTTTGTGGTGAATACATCAATACATGTGACTTGACGCCAAGGACTGTTTTATTTGATTCAAGTAAATGTATCTCAAGAAGAAATAATTTCTATTCACCGTAAGATCTTATTCATTTTAATTGATTCAAGTATATAATACTTGTTCCAAAAAAGAGACATCTCAATAAAAAAAAAATTTTTCATCGGTGTAGTTGTGGAATCACTACAATAATACATTTAATGGCTCAACTAAAGTCGTCCCTGCACGAAAGTGATTCTTCGCTTATCGATGAATGACGTAGAATGACATTTCTTGGATTATGACAATGCTCGCATCGATTCATATCGTACAAGAAAGCTGATATATTATATATAGAATTATATTCCGAAATTAGCCCGCTGCACTCTACATTTGTGATCCGGCGATTTACTGACGTCAGTGGTGGGACTGACTCAAGTTGAGTAAACTTGTGAATCAGTGTAAGGAAATCATTAATGATTTTCTACTTCTCTCCTCCTCTATGCCTTCTATACACACCGTAATTTGCCATATTTATGGTATACGGAGAGTTGACGGTTTGTAGCGAATAAACTCTCGGCCTGTGATCGATATGAAAAACAAAGAGCTGTGGGAGTGGAGTCGTGGAACCGAGGGTTTGATTATAGTAGAAAGCTTTTTTTCTCCTATTGTGAAAATGCATCCTCTTGGGCTTTCATGACGTTGCTTTGCATGTGTGAGGGAAGGTGTTGGAAAAATGAAGGAAAAGTAGTTGGAGAACCTTTTATTGGAATCAAGGGGCTGAAGTTTGAACTTGAAAATTTCAGTTGTGAAGAGAACTTGTTTATTTCAATTTTTGATCCTTGGAGATTAATTTACTTCAATGATTTCGCCCCGAAATTCTCCATAAAATGCATAAACCCAGTAATTTTCTAGTTTTAGTTTGAAATTTTTATCTTTTTCTTGAGATGTTTGACTTGATGAAACGATGTAATTTTTGGAAAAATTTCCTTCCATTTTGCCATTTTAAATATGATAAAACACAAAGCAAAGTTTGAGAGGCTTGCGATGTAAAATTGTCAACCTGTTAAGGTGTTGCGTCTGTACATCAACGGGGGGGGGGGGAGGAAATGGAAGAGAAGCACCACAGTTTTCATCCGATTTTAATTTTTTTTTCAAAATGTTCCTTATACGCCAACGAACAAACCCAAGGATCCGTTTTACTTTATATGTATTAGATCGTGAGAAAAAGATTTTTTCAGTTTTTAATTTCGTTTCCTCTTCTCGTAGCGGACTATGAGCGATATTGGAGTCCTGCCGAGCGATATTACCCGAGGGTGGGTAGAAAAACAAATTTCTTAAAATCAGTAACTCGATTCTCGAAACTACGATTTTTTTCTTTGCAAAGCACTACAATTTTACCCTGACTTTGCACTCCGTGTACTTTGCCAGTAGTTTTGAAGAAAAGTACTCGGAAAATGGATAATTGATAAAGAAAAAAGTAGAATAGAAATCTTGTTAACGTCTGCATAATTCGCCTTTCGTGACCAGATCAACAAGCTCCAAACGATACCCAACTTATAATTTTACTCCTCAACAAACCCGAGGGGAAAAAAGTTTCTCCAGCCCCAGGAAAATTACAAGAGTGCATATCGAAATAAGCCCGTGGCCATAAATACATAAAAATACTGACTATTGTCAAGTATGTGCATCCGGCGCTTCACAATGTATGACCGTGGTCGCGAGTGAGAGCCCTCATTGGTAACACATATGGTGAGACCACACGATGACACTGAGGAGCGTGTGGTGAGTACTTTTTTCCACCGAATTTGTATGAAAATGTATCATTAAAGGGCTTTCGTGCGACGGTGAGGCGGTAGACGATGTGCCTTGATGATATGTGGGAGCGAGTCCACCTGCCCTGACCTGCGACCCCGCAGTTCTACCAGCGATCAACGACCGTGACCATCCTCTAAATATTGTACATCGCACAGAACAGAGTTGTATGGGGATACGGCCAATTTGTAGACATCATAAGAGTTTGAAACCTTTCCCGAAATTATTAATAAAAAATTTTGGAGTTAACCATGACATAAATGATTGACGAAATTTGTTTATTTTTGTCGGATCACACGGAGAGAAATTCTTTAGAGAAATTCTAGTGCTGTTAAAGTCAAATTTCTAGGGGTTTTTGATACAATTTCTGAGGATTTCTGTGAAAATTTCATATGACAAATGGATGGAAAAATTGATTCGCATTCAATTTTGATAGAATATTCTTTACACTTCGTGAAAATTTCCATAAAGTTTACAGTTCCATTTGAAATTTCAAGAACCTTCGGTATTGGAATTATAATTTCAGAAAAATAGACAAAACCATGAATTTCACCGCAATTATTCTATGAAAATTAATAGGAATCAGAAAATTTCAGATGAATATGTTCTTGAATTTTCCGTAAAATTTTCAATTTCATTTTTTTTCTGATCGTGTAATCAAATCAATTCTTGAATAAAAAATTGAAACTATTTCAACTAATAATCAATTTTGAATAATTATAAATCTGTTTCAACAGTAATTATAAAAATTATTGGATTAGACAATAATAATCTTAATTTTATTGATTTCCCCTCGAAAACAAATTTCAAATTCATAATTTAATGAAAAAAAAAAGGACACCATGAATTTCACGGCAATTAATCCATAAAAATTAATATGAATCAGAAAAATTCAGGTGAATATGTTCTTGAAATATCACTTTTTTCCAGACATTGTAATCAAGTCAACGAATTCTTTAAAAAAATTGAAAACTATCCCACCTGATAATCAATCGTTAATAATCATAACTCTCTTTCAACTGCAATTATAAAGATTATTCAATAATTAGACAATAATAATCTTAATTTTATCGACTTCCTCTCGAAAAAAAATTCTCCAATTCCCCCACCCCTCACTGCCCCATACAAATCATAAATTCCACAAGTATCAATTCGTCACGCTACCCCGTTGTGATCCCTAATATAACATCTCAATTCCTCGTGAGAGGTACGTATATACAATTGGCGTTAAAAACCACACGATAATATAGTGGGAGTTATCTCCCTCGAATGGGGATAGAAAAATTCGTAAAGTGTATAGCACACTTGCGGTGTTGCGAAGCGGCACCTTTGTATCATTTAATATTTAAAAACAAGCCATAAATATGTCGCATCGCGTGCTGCCTCGGTTAAAACGCGACCGCGCCGGATTAGCGTGGGGCCCACGAGGTGAAAAGAGACGACTCAAAAGCAAGACGAATGCTATGTTGAAACGTTAAGGTGTTAATGATATCGCTGGATACGATGGAGTGAATTTTGTGATCTAAAGTCAACTAAAAAATCTCATTTATCCCATCGTGTTGAATTAATCACTTTAATTTCCTTATCTGCATGTGTTCATTTGAATTAATAGGTGGTGCTAATTAATCTTAAACGTATCGAGGGAACTAATGATTACTGGGGGGTGCTCACGCGCGAAACAACATGCGCGAATTATTTTAATTTCGGATCGTTTCAGATTCTGTTATTCGTTTGATTATTTTTTTATGGATACTGAGCGTAAGAAAGACTTAATCAGACAAAACGAATTTCTTCAGCCAAATATATGTCGCAGGGGGATAACATTAACAAGTAGTTTTCGCGTCCTGATTTTACGAAACTCATGCGATAATAAAAAATTTTAATTCTGTCATTGCGAATTTATGATTTTAACAAATTAATGAAATCTGTAAATTTCAGTTTAAACATTTGATAACGATTAAAGAAAATCAAGAACATAGAGGTAAATATATTCTGCAATTTTTAATTTATTGAAATTTTATGGAACTGTCACAAAATATTTCCAGAGCGTTTCGTAATTTTTACCTGAATCCCCTGTGAAAAATTACGATACCGTCACTGAAATGTTCTGAGTCGATTCCGTAATCTGTGAGCGAATTGTGAGTTCCGTAATTTTTACTGAACATTTCTCTCCGTGTGCTTGAAAAAAAGTTGCCCAGTTGGTTGCTAACGTGAACCAAGTACTTGCACTGAGAAAAATTTCAATTGTAATTTTAACTACGAGGGAATTATCAAAGACATTATATTTACAGTAACAATAAACTTTGTGGATTAAACTAGGATTCATCGGTCGATTTACTATGTCAAATAGCGTCATCTACATTATGATGTAATTTTCACTTTAATGTAATAGTTGAATCTACAATGTTTATTGTTACCGTAACTATTCGTTTTTTGACAATTCCCTTGTAGTTGAAATTACCATTGAAATTTCTCTCAGTGTGGATATCCTGACAATTAGTGCGATAAAGTTAAAAAATTTGGGATTTTTTTTCACCCAGAAACTAGAACTTTTCATCTCCGAGCGTAAATAGGGTCTTCTCATTTCATCAATGACGATTATTCATACACAAGCCTGTATCCAACTATCGATTAAACACGGTAATTCTATCGTGTAAACGTGGTAATTAACTTCCAAGCGTGGAGGGCACTGTAATTTAATGCATTCAAGGAGATCCACAAGAGTTTCATTCTTATTTTATTATAAAGTTCAATTATTCTCCGAACGATCCCAGCATTTAACCATCACGCACGCTTGTCAAGTGGGGATAATCAGTCCGCATCTCCGATTCATGGGAAGCCCAGACCCCCGAGAGTATTAATGAAACACGCGAGGTGTTTGTGTCTCTCCAAGGGTGGCTTCCCATCTAGATAATTTCAAATTTCTTTTTCGTCACCTCTCATCATTTTTTTTTTACTGCGCAAGTATAAACTCCACTTTACATTTGGTTTTATTTCGAGAGCGACCGAACCAGTTACACCGGATAAAATGGAAGTAATGCACGTTTTAGTTTTTTTCAATCTCACTTTTTATTTGGGATTCGAGCTCCGCCCATTGCAACGATGGGGAACGGGTTGTCCTTTTGATTATTATCTTATCGGAGCTGTGATCGAAGGCTGAATACGCTGGGATTGGCTGCGTGGAGGGGGGAGGATGGGCTTTGTTGACACTCACCTGAGCACTGTTGAAAATATCTCTCTCAAATTTTCCAATAAAAATGAGTAAAATTCAAACCAAGGTTACAACAAGCTTTTGATTCGTAAAGTTTCTCGTAAGCCAATATTTTTCATGAAATACTGAATATTCATGTCACATTATACAGGAATTATGAAATTACTTCGTAATTTCGCGATACCACAATTTGTTGAACACATTACATTAATCGCATCGATAAGCACTGTTTATCGATGTTTTAAAAAATTTTGGAGGAAATTTGCAGTTATATTTTCTGAAGATGTTTGTCGAGTAGTACACGGAGAAAATGATTTGGTGAATTTCAGCAACTAATTGGTGAAATTCATCAACCAGTTGTTGAAAAAATGAATTAACAATGAGTTATGAAATTTCAGTAGCTAGTGGGTGAAATTTAACAACTAATTAATTAATTTCGAATTCTTAATAACGAAATTACGTGAAATTTGAATGAGAAAAAAATTCCGAAGAGTTCATGGGAATTTTTAGCCAAAATTTTTTAACAGGGTTGTCTGTAAAAAGCAACCAGCGTGAACGGCTAATTCACTAAATTCAATCAAATTTGACTACCAGACTTAGATGGTGAGGGCCTACATACATTTGAAAATAATCCCGCAATCATTTGTATCCTGATAATCGATCAATGTCTTGCCTAGAAGATATCGCAATAAAAAAGTTCTGAAATAATCTACAATTTGTTGTTGAATTTGATGCATCAAAAAATTGACGAACATTTATCGATAATTTAACAACTGGTTGTGGAATAAAATTGAAAAATCTGTGCTCGATGTTAATTAATTAGTTGTTAAAATTCAATAACTGGTTATTAATGCATTTTTTCAACAACTAGTTGGTAAAATTCAACAATTGGTTGATGAAATACACCAAATAATTTTCTCCGTCTAGTTTCACTGTAATTTCAAGGAATTTCTTTATTGAAAATCCAAAATTAGATGAAAAAATCAATGGAAACTGTGAATTTAAGCTCAAGTATTTCACGAAAATGAACAAAAATCAGAAACATTTAGGTAAATATATTGTTGAATTGTCAATTCATTCGGATATCAGCGTTATCACGTGTGAAAAAATCGTATAGAAATTCTGTAGAATTTCCGTATATGATATTCGGATATTTCTATACGAATTATTTCCATACATAAATTTTTGGATAAATTTTTGAATTCATACGAAAGATGTCTAAACGCTCTAGAGAAAAAGCTTTGAGTCAATTTATCTGTCCCGATTTCCGGGTGATCTAAAATCTAGAAATCACTTGATTAAAATTTTAAAATTTCCGTCCGTAGCTCTATTTATTTCAGTGCTCTGAGCATTGTGTATCAATTTCTCACCAGAAAATGAAAAATAGATAATGTAATGAAAATCAACGACTCCTTCCTAATCAATTGAATTCGTTTCATTTCTTAATTTTTTTTATTGCACATTTTGTATATCTAAGGGGTTCCGAAAAAATTGAGACGTCGATTTGTTGCACTGCAATGGGTACAAGGGCTGTTTTGCACCCCATCGCGAATGGTGGAATTATTTAGTGTAGAATATGCCGTGCATAGACTGTACCCACCGTGAAACCGCCCCGCCTAAACAGTGTGTTAACCGGTGATTTACGACGTCGTTCCTCAGCCCCACTACTAATTTTGAAAATGTCTGTGTATATGCGGTGCTCCCCTTTTTCATGGTTTTTTACGCTCCGGGCTTCTTGGGTTACCGAAATGGAACAACCCTTTGCCCCAGATCTAGTTATGGGGCTATTGTCAACACCCGGGGTAATTCATATACATAGTTATTAAAAGATCAAGCATAGATATATTTCAATGAAAACATTAATTGAGAAATATTTCAAATTGTATCTCTTTTTTTCTGACAGGCAAATTCGGTGAGAATAAATTAGAGCCCGACTGAGTGAGTTGGAATATTGAGAAATTAATTTAAAGTAATTTCGTTTATTTCATATACAGTAAATTGCATTAAGTCATTTTAGGGAGTTGGAATTTTAACGAAAGTTGAATGCTGCAGAGAGGGGAGAAGACGTCTCTTGGAATAGTCAATCCTCTACCAAAATTGCTAATCATCCAAGTAAGAAAATGGCAAAAGGTCATATTGACCATTTTTGAATTTTTAGGTCGACGAAATGGAAAAACATCGTATAGACTTAATCTAGGGAACATGAAATTTGGACGATTTGGGCTCTCCAGAGTCATTTTAACCCAACTTTTGAGGTCAGTTTAATCCGCAACTTGTATCTCGAATGGCACGACGTTGTCACTTTTTCTATCCACATTAATTATTTCTCAATTATCCAAAAGATAAGCTAGAAAAATAAAAGAAGAGGTGAAATATGTGGGAAACAAATCGGAAAGATAAAAAAAACATTTCGGACACAAAAATTGACGAAACTGATTGAAAATTTATAATTGAAATATCGTTTTTTGTTCAGTGCTCACCTCGCCATAAATACCGTAAGCGATTGAAGAAAAATTACTTGTCTCAAGTAAATATGTTTTAGATATTAAATTTTTTTTTCTGAGTGTACGCGGAGAGAAATTTTTGATGAAAATTATCCTACCGTTCTATAAAAGTGTATCGTGAGTCATCGTTTCCTCATTTCTAGCTCGAAATTTAGTAAAAATTAGTCCTCAGTTTTTTATTAGTCCTTAGAATTAGTTCTTGACTTTATTCTACGCTAGAGAAATTTTATCCTGATAAAAATAAAAATTACCGTGCGGGTAGAGTAAAAATTACTGTACCGGTAGGGTAAAATTGACCAACCGTTCTAGAATTTTCGTTGTTATCTACATAAAAATGATTGAACTGGAAGGGTAAAAATTGTTATGCGTCAGCATAAAATTTCTCCAACGTAGAATAATATTTGATTATCATATATTAATTTTTACTAAATTTCGGGATAGAAATGAGGAAACGATGACTCATGATACACTTTTATAGAACGGTAGGATAATTTTAATCAAAAATTTCTGTCCGTGTAGTTTTCGATAAACGAAATTAAATAATAAAAAATTCGCATCGTCGATTGGAGCCCAGTGGTTTGAGCCCTAGGGAGCGCCCCAGCCAAAGGGGTCCCACAAGAGTGTGAACGAGCATATACATCACTTTGACTTACGAGGGGCATTATCGTTTGTACAACGAGAGAGAACGGTGTGCAGCAGGAGACGTGCGAAAGTTGTGCGCGTGCTAATACTGACTATACGTGAAACATTTTCATACATATATTGTTGCGAGTCGGCTGATATATTATACAGGCAAGAGGCGGCATCAAGACGTTACCCAATGACAATATATTATTACCCTGATGTCCTTCTTTTACCTGCACTTGGTTGCGTCCCGGCGCTGCGTCTCTCTCCACTCCTTCCATCAAGAGCATTCCCCACTCCATCGACTCCTGTTATAGCTCTCGTGGATTAACCGGCCGTTCCGCCAGAGCGTTTAATTCGATCCGATTGCCGGACGAACATCTGAGGGTATCAAGTGTAGCCACTGATCAATTTTAGTCGTTAAAAATTTCATATCAATTAATTAAATGGGGAATAGTTTGTTTTTTTTTCTCAATCTGTTTTTCATGATACATATTATTATTGGCTTTATAACAAAACGAAACTAATAACGTAATAGATTGATGTTTGCAGATTATCAAGGAGAGAAAACTGCGCGGAGAGAAATATTCAATAAAAATTACGTATCTTTTCCGTAATTCCGGAGCGAAATGTGGTTGTAAATATTTTCTTGAATTTTTAATTGAATAATATTCATGTTTTGATTGAAAATCCAAATAATATGGGAATTCTTGTCTTTCTACCCCTCGAATATTCGGAATTTCATTGAATTTTCAGTGAAATCTGAAATTTCATGATTTTTTCACCTAAATCGAATTCAATATCATCTCCTGAAACCTGTTACTCAACTGTTCATGAAATTTCAATTTTTCTCCAGTAGTGTACATAAATATTTAGTGCTCCATTGAAGACATTGATCCACTTGGTTGTATTATTACATCAAAACATAAAAATGATAACATTTGTCGTGAATTTAAATCATTGATTGATGTAAATTTCAGCCTGAAATTTCTTATGATGAATAAAATTGTTTAAAATGCACACTTTTTAATTTCATATCCTAAAATATCCGTTCGCCGCTGCCTGGAAGTAAAACTGGCATGTTTACTCCAGATACAAAAAAAGTATTCCCCTGATCATCCCATCCCCATCTCCATCAAACGCTATTCCGATGCAACTCTCCTCCAGAAGCCTGCGAACCGAGAGAGCGATTGTCGTTGAAATTTGATATTTAATTACATGTTTTCATTTATTTAGAAGCCGAATAAAGGAGCGATGCGACAGATTGAAATCTAAACGTTGAGAGACAGTCTCCGAAGAATGAGACTAAAAAAGGGAAACAAAAAAATGAGAAAAAAGATGTATAAAGAATTGAGACTTGAAAGGAGCAGCATTGAGACCTGCCGGGTTGAAACCAAGTGGCTTGTGTTACCATTATGTTTTCGATGGCATTATACCTGCAATTTCAACACTTATCAGAGGATCCGATCGTGTATCCCTCGTCCTCATGCATCACAGCTATTAGCAAAATATTCGTTGGAGATGCTCAATCATTTTTATATTTATCTTTCAATCGTACAGTTGAATTCCCGAGGAAGTAAACATTTTATTAATTATTGAGGGAATTATGAGCGAACAAAAAATGAGAAAAATGGATCGAATGGTCGGAAATAGCCTGACACATTTTAATGGACCTTTAGTAAAAATTCGAGATGTCATTCTTCCTAATATGATCACAATAGTCTCCATTTTCTCACGGTATCCGAAGTAAATCTGTCTCGAGATGTCGAGCAATTGGGCAAGTGCATTGTTGCGCATTTCTCAGGCATTGTAACAATTGAAAGAACGAGATTGCGATCGAGACGTCGAGTTAAAGTGACCAATGTCCAAGAAATCTCTTCCCATTCGCAGCCCATTAGGTCACTGCGGGTTGCCTTTTTCTCGTGGATGTAATTCGATCGTGATCCCTCAGTTGAATTCTCAACAAAAAAGAAGAGAATGTTTTCTTTCAGTCTCGGGGGAAAATAACAAAAACTGAAATTTTAAATCGGGGATGGGACGCCAATTCGGCGCTCATTCGAAAATTAGTTTTGAATTGTTATATTTGTGGCTTCATATTGCCCTAGATCATATGTACCATACATCACGCAAAACAATGAAAATAATTTTCTTATTATTTTTATGTATTGTGTATTATGTATATAAGTGTAAATTTGTTTTATATAATGATTTGTAATTATTTGACCCTTTAATTGGTCTCAGCTATTAGGTCTTCATCAAATAAATAATCTAATCTGTAATTATCTAGATGCATTCGAAAATCATAGGGAAAAAAAACGAAAAACTCAAATTCAACTTAGTAACACATTATTATTAATTTTTGATTAGTGAAAAAAATCTGCATGTGTCTGTATCTTTGATGCAACCATAATTTTATGTGGATGAAGAGGAAGAAAACGTCGATGATATTTGTTTTTTAGAAAACCGCAGTATTTCCTCAACTTTTTTGGAAAAGCTCCGAATTTTCTTCAATATAGAAAATCCTTTATTGTATATTTTCAAAACTCACTAAATTTCTAGAACTCTCCAAGTTTATGAATTTTCCTAAAATTTCTACCATTTTTCAGATGTTTCTACGGTGATTGCTGTACTGTGCAAAACCCTTGATTTTATTCAAATTTTCAACGAATGCATTAGATTTGTCTATTAAACAACAAAAATCATCTGCATGTCGCGTATCTGAACAGATGAATCTGTTGTTTACAATAGAAAATATTATGCGACTGTCACGATTAATCAACATAAACAATATAAATCCCCAGCACTCGTTATCACTAATGAAAACTCTTCAAGACTCTTCTTCCTTCAAGACAAATCGACGACTCGCATTGTTTTCTCTACAAAAAAATCTAAAAATAAAGAAGGAAGGTTTGCAAACAATAACTCCAGAGTCTCCACCGCGCATCCCTCGCCAATAAAATTCAAGTGTCCACTCACCAGTCCCGTTAAATCTCGATTAAACGTAACCTTCCCCAGTCAAAAAAGCCGGCGCAGATATCACGATAAAGCACACGTCGTTTTATATTCCATTAAAAAAATCCAGAGCTCCCCCCGAAGAAGCACGTGCTAGCCATGAGTACCGAAACGACCGGCACATGGCTTTTCCACAAGCGTCCCCCGTCCTCCCCCGAAATCCCCAAACTTCCTGGATTCCTCCTCAAAACATCGGCCACCAAAACCACTAAAAAACTTTGACAAACACAATCAGGTGTTGCGTTCTAAAAACACGAAAAAATTAAGCAAAGAATAAACCCCCGCCCCCTGTTTTATGACTCCCAACAGAGTATCAATTCCGCCTGTGTAGTCCCTCGCAGCCCAAAAACAAATCGTAAAGATTCACAATTCTTGTTATCCCATCAGAGAAGCTCGTAAAGTTTCGAATTTAAAAAGGCGCTCACGACTCCCGAAGACCAGGATTTATTAGAATAACAACACCGAGAGTGTGTCAAACCGAAAAAGAAAATAAAAGGAAGATCCCGAGTGTGAAAACGTAGGAACATAACGAGACGCGTGGAATCAAGAATTTTTTCCGCTCTCGACACTTTACGACGCGACGCAAATAGCATTATTCAATCTCATTGTTTGACTCTTTAGGCGGATTTTTTACGAGACAGGTTTCGATTATAACTCCGGGGGAAATTACTTCCGGTTGGCTGATCTTATTTAGCGTGTGTTTCTATTCCACATGTGAACACTTTGCACAAGCGGGCATACTACCCTCTTCCGTACGCAGGGGTTCACGATGACTCTGTCGGCCTCAGGTCGAAGCCGTGTCGAAAATGTGATGATAAAGAACAACAGTCGCCCAAACGTTTCTGTTTGCAGTCGAAAATGTCGTAAAGTATCCCATCTTTTTGGGGAACTCCTCTCATCCACACAAGGGTTGAAATTTTTATGAGTCTCCAACTGTATCAGCAGTTGTGATTTCATTGTAGTATTTATAGTGGAGAGGGCTTTCTCGAATTTATCGGCAGAAATGAAAAATTCTGACTCTTGGGTGTTTGCTCTCTTTGTGGGGGATTTGTTGTCTCTTTTTTTCAAAGAGAACATACGCTGTTGGAAACAAATTAAAATTTAATGAATAGTTTAGGGCACTGCTAAAAAAATTGGGTGGATTTTCTGAAAAAAGGCGGGGAAAAAGGGGAAAAAGTTGACGGAATTTAAAGTTTTTCTGAAAATTTAAGCAAAGTTATAATTTTTTAGCAACAAGAAGATGGAATTCATCAATTTACATGAATTTTGAAGTAAAAATAAATATTCACTGTCAAATTCCATGTCAGAGGAACATTTTTGACAGTGTATAGTCATTTTTAGGAGAGCAACATTAAATTCGATTCAAGGGGGAAATAATCGTGGAATTTCAAATGTCTCTCGAAATTCAATGAACTTCCACATTTTTTAGCATCAGTAAGACGAGAATTTTCCAACTTACTTAGATTTTCAATGAAAAAATTGATATTCAGTATCAAATAACATTCACTTTTCGGTTAATTGAAAATTCAAGAATGACTTCATTCTTTTTGATTGACTTTCCGAAATAATTAAACTGAAATTCACAGTTAATTTTCCGGATTTATAGGAAATTTCGTGGAATATTTGAATGAGAATATAAAGCTTTCATTCATTTTTGCTTAAAATTGGGAAATTTCACTTACAAAATAACGAAATTTCAATTGCGAATTACAATCGTATTTTCCATGAAGTTTCAAAAAATTTCTAACAGTGTAACCACAATTGAAAATAATACTTTCATGAGTTTCATGAAAAATTTCATCCAAGTCGCAACTAAAAACATTACCTTCAACTACCAAATAACTCATAAATCCGCCTTCTTCCACAACCAAATTGGATTTTTTACGAGTTTTCAATTGTATCATCAGTTGTTGTGACTCCATCCTAGAATTTATAGCGCAGAAGGCCTCTCCAAATTTATCAACTGAAATAAATAATTCCGACTCCTTTCTGTTTATTCTCTTCCTGAAAAATTGGTCTCCTTTCTTCTTTCAAAACTCACACATACCAATCTGTTCTGTCCTTGAATAAACACAGGACAATCCAATTACGAAAAGCCGGGGCGAATCTAATTCCGTTAAAAAACGAATTTACGACAATAGTTGGCGGCCTAGTGTTGAATTCCTCGTCACGGTCTCAGTGTCCCAACTGAACACATTAATTTGATGGATCTACCCACCTACGGGGAGTTGTGATGAGAGACGGCGAGCCATGAGACGTCAGTCCGCGGAATAAAAGTAACAGAAATAATAATGAAGAAACAGGAATAAATTGAGGGGAATGGTTAAAGACAAGATGTTTGTTTTCAGCTCCGGGATCCAGAGTGTAACGAATCTTGGAGCACGTAGTTTTCGAGTTAATCGTCGAAAGTGGCGAGGAGAAATGAAATGAGAAAAATAAATGGAGTAATAAAAACGACTAGAGAGAGGGGAAAAAGTGTTTGTTTAACTGAAGCCACAATGCGACGTTAATACCGAGTAGATATGGTTTCATTATCATTAACAGTTGGTGGAGTTGAGGGGATTTAGGGTAAAGGGGTGAATTAATTTGTTACACAGTGCGTGGAGTACTGCCATAATCACTGGAAACGAAGAAGCCCTTGGGTGTTACCCTTTAGCTGGCATTTTGATGGACAGTACCGACGTGCAGACAGCATGAAAATTATGCAGGGGGCCATTTTTGTGGTGTACGTGGACACATTAATTACGCGGGACCACTCACTTCGTTGGCTTTGAATCACCTCTCGGACACCATTTTGTTGGGGCAATTGAATAGGAGGTGAAGGTAACTCAGGAAACTAAGGCGCCATGTTGACTAACTGAGGCGAAATTTTTTAATGTGACGGCTGTATCCGTCTCGTCGAATGTTTCCTCTTTCATTGTTACTGCACTGTGGTTTCGCGCAGGTGAAATAGAAAGGCATTTCATTATGATCTTGTGGTCAATGGGGGTAACCGACAGATTAAAAGGAAGAAAATGTATTTCTGCCACTCCTGCTACCGTTCACCTGGTGCTAGAAGATGCCTTTCCTGTACTGAAAATGCTCCCATGATTCCTCGTCTAGGAATTGATATTGCATACTTCCCAAAATAGGAAACGAAAAGTCTTTTTGTTAACTTGTAAACGAAAAAAGGCACAATTTGCCACTCGTTGAACGTACACTAAGAGAAAAACAAACACGTTGCCAAACAAGTCTTGTGTGGGCTAACAAAATCGCTAGTTGAAAATTGCCAAAAAAAAATTTGTTTGGGTCGAATTTGAAAGTCTCAAACATGAATAATTGCTCTGCTTTCGACAGGCACGAAATATTTGGCTCAAGAGACGGATAAGTCACACCAGACGGTGCCTTTTCAGCATGAAAATATCTCATAGAGGAAAATTTTCAACAAATATTTTATCCCCAAGTTACAAGATTGCTATCATATCATTATTATTGTATCGTTTAAGGGTTTATTTCTTGTCTGTGATTATTAGACAGCGGAAACGAAAAACTACTATCCCTTGTTTCGCATAAAACAAAGATTTTTCGGTAGCAAAATACATATGGGAAATATACTAAAAAAATTGATTCTGGATCTGTTTAAAAAACTGTGGCGAAATTTGAAAGTGTTTGCTAAATTTGGGAAAAGGTGAGAAATCCAGGGGCTCTATGAGCTGATACGTTCAAATGCCAATAAACATTGGAAATGAATAATTATGCATCCTGCTGAGAAGGGACGACTGGATGCATCCGATTATTATTATTAATATCTATTTCCAATATTTTTTGATATTCGAACGCATCAGCCTATAGAGCCTCTTGTATTCTCACCTTTTTTCCAGATTTAATGACCACTCAGCCACTGTTTTTTAAATAGATCCACGATCTGTTTTTTTCATGTGATCTCACTACTCTTTTAAATGCTTATTAAATAATTTAATTAAGGACGTGAATTCAATTTAAAGCCATCCATTTGTATTGTTGTAGTTTTTTTATTTTCGTTCTGATTCTAAAAAATATTAAACTTAGTTTTAACTGTGTTTTTAAGCTCTAAATAAAAAACATTGAAAAATGCTTTCCTGAAAGAAAAAACTAGAATTCTTGGAAAACTACCACAGGGTTAAATTCCCCTCATTAATATGCACATTGGCCACGCTCTGAGGGTGGCCACCACGCATTATATCTCAAAAACTCTCCTCTTCATCTCAGTATCTTCCCAGATGTATACATTGAGCCATTCAAGAGCGATTAATGTCCACTCGTCACAGGAGAAGTCGCCGGGGCATTCTATAAAAACCGAGGAAATTCACCACCAAGTCAACGCATTTATAGCAGCCAAAGGTCTTGAAGATATCTCCTGGATCCTTGAACCATAGCCCCGGGGTGCTAATGACACTCGATTATCACGCACTCGGGTAGTCATCTTTGGCAGGACACCGCTCTGGCTTTTGTGCTGGGACACCTATTAGCCGGCACACAACGACTCAATATTTCAAGTCGTCCTCACGTGATTCATTCCGAAGAATTTTTATTCCGAGGAATTTTGTTTCTTTTTGCTTTCGAATGGAACCTTTGTAATCGTTGATTTTGATCATCTTCTACGCTGTTGACGACTAATTTTCAGGACAGGGACACTGAATGCGATTTAGGGGGGACACAATCATGAAATTTCAGGTTTCACTGAACATTCAATGAAATTACAGAATTTTAAGCAGCATAAAGACCGGAAGTCCTTGATTTATTTGGATTTCCAATCGAATATCAGTTGCGAAGCGGTAAACCGGCGGGTTAAGTCGATTTTGACCATTGACCAGTTTTTGACGAATATCTCGGAATCTAAAAGAGATAAAAAACATTTTGTATAGAACTTTTTTGTAGAGCCAATTGAGGGTTATAAAAAAGGTTATGAGAAAAATTTTGCTATCTCTCTTAGATTCTGAGATATTCATCAAAAATTGGCCAAAAGTCAAAATCGACTTAACCCGGTTTGCCGTTTCGCTACTAATATGACTATTCAGTGCTAAATTACATTGAATTTTCAGTGAAATCTGAAATTTCGTGATTTTTCCCCTTAAATTGCATCCTCACTGTCCTGTAAATTCAAGAATGTACTTATCGGAATTTTCTAGTACTTTATTCATTTTCAGGGAAAAATGGAACTGAAATTTACAGTTCTCTTGGATTTTTCCACGAAATTCTGAACTGTCAATGACGAAATTCCTTGACCTTTCAGTGGTTGTTGAATTCGATAAAAATTTCCGAAAAGTGTAACGGAAATTTCACACAAAAATTTTTAATCATGTATTTCTCCCTGGAAATGACGTAGAATGTCACGTGAATGGGACGTGGAGATATATGATATTTTTAGACAATGTGTGTATGTATATCCGAATATATGTGCGAAATTTTCGGAAAAGTTTTATAAATCTTCACAGAAAAAGGACTAAATTGAAGCTAAAAATCTGAAATTTCAATACAGCAATTTCTCAAAAATCTTTTTTCCTCAATATCTCGAAAACTACCTGCACTGTTAGAAATTTTTTGAAATTTCATGGAAGGTATTATAGTAAATCTCATGAGACTGACATTCAATCGAATTTAGGGAAAAAATATTTATGAAATTTCAAGTTTTAGGTAGAATTCACGGAAATTTATGAGTTTCCGATGGGAGTGAGATAGAAATTTCACAACTTGATTGAATTTTCAGTGGAACGTGAATATTTAGAAACAAAATGACATGAATTTTCAATTTTTCCCTGAATTTGGCTGATGTTTCTGAACTATTACAGAATAATTAACCTGAAAAATCAAGTATTTTGTTGATTTCCAGATGATTTGAACAGAAAATCAATGAAATATTTCATTTTTCAATAAGTTTTTCTGAAATTTCAGTGGAACTTGAACACGATAAAAATTAGCGGAATTTGGGACGGAAAATTCAGAGGAAAATTGTTAATAGTGGGACTGAATGGATTTTTTTTACGTCAAAACATTCCTCTTGATAATAACTATCTAATCAAATCAGAATATTGCTATGTCACTAGGGACAGTTTGGTAGTAATCGGCATTTGTCTTTGTTATGAGAAAATCGTTCTATGGGCGATAACTCCCGAAAAAATTTAAATAGGATGTTAAAATTTGGTGAGATTGTAACTCTTATGATATTATGAGAGCCGGTTTGTTCATGTTCCTTTACCTCTAAAGGCCCGTTTTGCAAACGGAGCTTTAGCAAACGGTCCATTGAAATAACACATGGAGCCCTCTGGCGAAACGGATGATTGGGCAAAAGGTACATGAACAAACCGGACCTAAGATGAGATTGAGTCTCAGTTGTGGATAAAATTTGGTACCGATCGCTCAATACATCCAGGTATACAGCAATTTATCGAACAGCCTTTTTTCTAAAAAGTCACACATCACCGTTTTATCGATGATTTTCACCTCTGGGGACTTATTCTCGTTTTATTCCGGTGGAGAGAGCCGATGAAATTGGATTCGTCACAAGTATTTCTCACGTTGAATATTTCTGGGATTTCGAGTCAGCCGTGGCCGCAGGACTCCTCTATAAGAGGATTTGTGGTGAAAACAAAGTGATTCCGTACACCTACAGTCTATCGTTACCTTCTGTTATCCGAAAACTTAAGGAGATTAAATATTTAACCCTGGCCTTATGGTTCCTGCGCGATTTTTCGTGAGATATATCCGATGAAGTGGAAGGGAAGGAAAAGACTAAGGAGTGCAGAGTAAAGTAGATTAGGAGAGGGCAACGGTATAACATTACCCCCGTGGATACGGCTGATCCTGTTACATCCTGACCGGAATTAAAAATATTGTCGTAGATGGGGATTAAACGGGAATTGTACACAACATCCTGTCAAACATTAAGTGAACCCGGAGTTCAGGGAATAGAGAACACTTTGCATTTTATTATTTTGACAGTTGGAGGGAAAGTCGGAACGAATGTCGAGTTAACATAGCGCAAAATTACGGTTTTAATTGATTCGTTGATCAATACACGGGGAAAGAAGTTGGAGAAAAATTACAAAATAAGCCGAGTAATTGTGGAGCGGAATCGGCTGTTAGACATTTTTTGAAATTTCATGGAAGATATTGTATTTAGTAAATCTCATGAGAATTAAATGGGGCGATTCACAGGCGAATTGGGTGACACCGTGATTAGAAAATGTAAGCGATTACCCAGGATTACGGGACTGATTACACTGATTACCATTGCCTATGTGATAACCGCGATTACCAAGAGCACAGAATGTGATTACATGAATACAAATGATTTCTTCGATTACATTCTGTGATTACCAAACATCTGTAATCATTGAAATCACAAAAAGTGGCCTCTTATTAAAAATGAATTGATGGAATAATTAATTATTAGAACCTGCAAATAAATGAGGAAGGAGGGGCGGGGGTTAGAACAGAGGAATGCAGTCTCCATCACTCCATCTAAAAATTTGGGCATTTATAAGTGCTATCAGCAAAATAATTTTCCTGAATATCTACCATTGATGGAGAATGAAACTTACCAGCAGATAATTCAGAGATAATTCAGTCGGTGGTTCTTCAGAATAAGAAGAAATTTTAACTCTTTTTTTTTTTTTTTTTTTTTTATGCTTATTTTATATCGCTTCGAGTCTGATGAGACTATATGGCGATTGATCAAGACTTTAAAAATGGTTAGATCTCACCATTCTACCCGGCCAGGAATCGAACCTGGAACCTATCCGTTGTGAGGCAACGGCCTTAACCACTACGCCAGGCCACCGGGCAAACCTAAATTTTAACTCTGTTGAATCAATTTTCTAAGGGAAAATGCTCTGTGCAAGAAGCATTGGCTATGCAAGGTTCTGAACCATAAACATCTGGGATTCCAAGAAAAATTGATCCAGGGATCTCTGAGAATTACCGTTGGTAGAAATGACGCGCTCGAAAATTCAAAAACAAAATTCACGGTCTCACTAGGAACAACTACGAAAGATCACACTGATTACAAATGATTACAAATGATTACCACTTGATTACCAAAACTTTATTACAAATATAGTAATCGTGTGATTACAATGATTACATCATGTGATTACATTGATTTCACTGGGATTACAATTGATTACATCAGCGAGTGACACCACGATTAGCCTGCGAATAGCCCCTCGATTTAGACCTTCAAAAGTTTCAAATTAAGACTTTCAAAACTCCCTCTAAAGAAAAAATTCAAGTTTCCTTCCGAAAGTCTCAATTTGAGGCACTTAAAAGTATCAACTTGAGTCTATGAAAGTCCCAACTTGAGACTTTCGAAACTCTCAACTTGAGAATTTCACGCTTCCCGTCAAGACTTTTGAGTTATAATTTTTGTATAAACTACGCAATAATATATTTTTCCCGTGCATTCTGCGAGACGTTTTACTCTTCAAACCTCTTTTCTCGATTTCTTCTTCTCCCAAATTGCATTAGTTGATCCGTCAAACGTGATGTTTGGCCTGAGCCCCGTCCGGAGGTGGTGCGTGGGCGTTAATTCCACCCACATAATGGGTGATCCTAGCGGAAAAGTCGAGATGTTCAATACGAGTCACACCTTCGATACGCGGGTGACCATTGACTTCCGTCAACCCGCCTATGGTGCCACTGCCAAAACATCGTTCTCGCTCGTGTCACCTGGAACAATGATCACCCAGCATGATGGATAGTCCCGCGGGTCCAGCGTCTTGGAGCAAATGTGTAGTCTACCCACCCCTTTAGTGCACTCATTCTCGTTTTCAACCATTGAAAATGCATCTTGTTTCCAATTGAACATGTTGGGATTAAGTTCTTCCGAATTTTACAGTCTGTTTGACGGAACAAATATCTGTGATCGATGCTGATCCCCTGGATGAAAGCCATGAGCAACTTGTATTTTCATAGAAAATATACAAATCGCGTGATCGATGTAGACTTTTGTTGGATTAACATGCTCAACACGGATTATTCATTCTGAAAAAAATTTGTTTCCTTTTCCAAGGGAGGTTGTTTCTTTATGCCTGAGAGCGCAACTGGAACGAGTTATTCCTTGAAATAAATTAAATTTATAGGCCAATTATACGCGGGACGAGGTATCAAGTCGTTTCAATATTTTTAATGAATTTTTAATACTGTGGGAAAATGATTAATGATTCCTCACACTCGAGTGTCGTGACTCCCACGTGCTTGGACTATCGCTGGAATCCTCGGGAGGATTGGCTCCAAGGGTGGGACGCTGGTGGCGGAGTCCCAGTGGTGCTTCCCCCGGGATAGGTGAGACTTGAAACGCCGCTTGTGTGGCTTTCTAGCGTCTCCTGGTGGAAGTCCAACCTCCAGAGGTCGGGGGATCATTGTCACGGGGATAACCGAGACGCGGTGGAGGTGCTGGGAGAGTGATGGAGAGTGATGTATGGACTTTTTGACACGTGTTTTTGATCTGATATTGGGTTCGGTTCGGTTTCAATTTTCTAGGATTTTTTTCGCCTCTTTTTGGTGATGTTATGATGAAATGGACACTGTTGAACACATCTGTCTAAACTCCAGTAGAAGATCCTTGAAATTTAAGCTTTATTGAATTGAATTTTAATTTCCCGGTTTTTGTCGAAAATTATGAAGGAATGGAAAACAATTTTTTTTAATGAATTGACTGAATTTCGTTGCAGTATTAAAAATTCAGAGAAAACATATTAAAATTCTTGAATCATTTGAATTTCAAGAAGTCTTCATTGTAAAATTTATTACAAAATTGTTAACGGTGTATAATTTTACAAAAAAATTCAAAGGAATTGTTTCAATTTCCGAGAGATTTCCATGTGAATTACGCACTCTGATGACTCACCGCTGTGGGAACAACAAGTCGTTCCGTAATTTTTCCCCAACGATTGAGAAATTTTACGGGACGGAACGTAGAAATAACTTACCAACTTCATAAAAATTGTTGAACGTTCAAGAATTTTTGATTTTGAAGGCGTAACAAGTCGGGAAGTTTCTGTAAGATTTAACTTCTTCGGGAAAAATTACGTGACAATTTCGTACTTTGTTCGGCGATGAACCTGAGAATTCACAGAACGCTTCAGATTTGTTTTCTTCCATTCCTATAAAAATTGCCGGAAAACAATTCCCCATCGCGGATTACGTGAATTGTTCCATAATTTCTACTGAATATTTCTCTCCGCGTATAACCTTCATTGTAGCTGTCAATTTCGTCAGCAAAAAAGGTTTCAATAAAACTTTTGTCATCTGCCGTAGATTTCAAGGTATTTTTGAAAACTGACCATTAGTCAAAATCGACTTAAACCGTTCCACCGCTTTGCTAGTGACTTATCATTTGGGAATTGTTGTTAATAATATAATTTTTCGAATTGTGCTACCTCTCACTCAAATAATTTCCAACCGTTTTTCACACCGCAAAGATCTCCATGAATCGAAGAATAGAATAAAGAAGACATTTGCGTGAACTGATTTCTTCCGTCAAAAATCCGCCCCTAACCCGTTCGCCAGCCCCTCGATTCATGAAGGCTAGCCCCTCATAAACTCTGCGAATTCGTTGACTCCATTCCGCCGAATTCATCCCGTTCAGAGGGCGTGTATGAGTTATAAATTAACCCCGACGACTCAATGAAGCAAATCAAAAATTTTACCGACACATTAACCGATTTTTTTCTCAGCCCCGAAAGAAGTCTCTCGATACATTTCTAAAGTAATAAATTGCTCCTAACGAGAACTAAAACCGCGTTTTTTCAGCCCCCCAAAAAAACCCACGAAAAGGTCAACAATGGAGTTTAAAAAAATTGAATTTCTCGTGAATATCAGGTAAAGTTCACGTACCTGCCCCCGGACACCCCATGCAGTCCCATTAACCCCGGCAATGGCTCGACCCCGGATTCATACTATCAATGGGTTAAAAAATTGGGGTTAAAAGCAGCTCAAATTCTCATGAAACGTCTGAAAAAAAGAAGTGAAATGCGATAAAAAGCGCAGCTGTATACATTCAGGTACGAAATACCCTTGGACGGCGAGGAAGTGCCTTTTCACTGGCTAAATTCGTTTTTTTTTAACCGGTTACCCGCGCTTGATTACGCGTAATGATCGATTTGATTTAGAGCTCGAGAAACCCGTATCGCGTTACCAACTTCCCAAGGTATAACTATGGAAGGCTGATTTATCGATACTCGATGCTTCAATGGCGACCTCGAGGAAAGTGGCCGTGGGCTGGAGGATTAAAATCCAATGGCGCTCCTGGATGACTACCGGTAATTACAAATCAAATCACTTTATCGTGGTTGTGATAATCTATTTTAACACGTTCGATTATTTGTGGTTCGTCCATCAGGAGTGGACGGGCTTGATCAGAGTTTAATAAATCTGGGAGGTGTTTCACAGAGAAAACAAAATTTTTGTTTGTGCTGACAAAAGCAAAGGTTTTTGAGAAATGTCTTTACTTATATCAAGAAACGTCTGACTTGACAATTTTCAAGAGTAAAATATCTTGCACTAAGAAAATAAAAACTTTCGTCAAGTAATTTTTTATTTTTCCTAAAGACGAGGACAATTTCTTGATGACAAGAACGCAATTTCTCAAATCAAGTCAAATTGAATGCAGTAGCGAAACGGTTTAAGTCGACTTATCTCCCAGTTGAGTTTTTGAGGGATATTTCCAAATCCAAGGGAGGTAGCGAAATTTGCGTAATTACCTTTGTTGTAGCTCTCAATCGGCTCTACTGAAAAGGTTATAACAAAAATTTTGCTATCTTCCTTAGATTCCGAGATATTCATTAAAAACTGGTCAATAGTCAAAACTGACTTGTACTGTTTTACCACTTCGCTACTGAATTAATTCGTTTAATAAATTAATAGTTTTTAGCCTCAATTCTAAAATATTTTAATGCAAAAACGTAGAGAAAAATTAAATAAAAATTGCCAGAAAAAAACGTAAATTTACGTTGCGAAACGTAATCCGCGAGCGAAGTAAAATTCAATAAAAAGTGTAAGTCGGAACTGAAATTGTACGAATCGCCACGTAAATTCTACGATTTGCTGTGGAGACAACAAATCGTTCGGTAATTTTTTCCCAACGATTGAGAAATTTTACGAAATGGAACGTAGAAATAAAACGGAACATAAAAATTGTTGAACGTTCAAGAATTTTTTATTTTGGAGGCGTAATAAGTCGGGAAGTTCCTGTAAGATTTTACTTCTTCGGAAAAAATTACATGACAATTTCGTACTTTGTTCGGTGCTGAACCTGATAATTCACTGAACGTTTCAGATTTCTTCTCTTCCATTCCTATAAAAATTGCCGGAAGACGACTCCTCATTGCGGATTACGTGAATTGTTCCGTAATTTTTACTGAATATTTCTCTCCGTGTGAGCACAAATCTCTCTAAAAAGAATAATGTGCATTCCACTTTTTCAAAATAGCAGATGATATGTCCAATAAATCCGAGAATTCTAAGCGCAATACCACACTGAATTGAAGATCGCCTTCTGTTGGTTTCGAGATTAACAAAATTCACTCGCAGTCGCAGAAGTATCCCTACATTGAAATCGTATGTTATGTTACTAGCGCGCAAAGTTGAATAATTTTTCTCCAACTGTTTTCCCCGCGCATCAACTATGAAATACATAACAAAACTGTCCTCTCCAAGCAAACCCTGCGATTCCCTCGCCCTTAAAAATCATTATCTTCGAACGCCTCTTCCATCTCTCCCCGAACCCAAGCGCAAAAAACCCAAAGAAGAAAGGAGAGTTGACGGACACTAGGTTGATCTCCATGCACCCTCCGAGCCCCGTGGAACAATGCCCTCCCTGATGATGACAAACGCCTAGTAACACGATACTCGCCCCATATGCCTCACCCTGTTGTATCAAAATCCGTCCGCTACTGTATCCCTCGTTACCCCGCGTCAAACAATCCCCGCGTCCATCATCTGTTGCTGAAGATCACACGGTGCCCCTCACCCAGAGCACCAGAATCCCCAAGCCAACAACAAAAATATTGAGAGACAATAATCATCCGTATATTTGTATTTTAATTGGAGTGGGATGTGGCTTAACCTCTAGAGTGGATCCTGACAACATAATTCGGTTTTCACCAGTGGTTTTGAAAGAGGGTTGGGCTCAAGGGGTTGATGGAGAGCTCAGCCCGACAGCTGCGTTACAATCGCCTACGAAATATGTAATTATCGATTTCAACTGGGGCCTCGAGTCCCTCATCTGACCAGCCGCCTGTATTCAACACCCCAGATGAATGTAAAAATAGTCACCACAATGACAATGACAATTCAAGTGAATTCTTCAAATTTCGGAAATTTCAAATGAACCTCACGAGATTAGTTGCTTAATTGGGGGATTTCTGCTCGCCACGTGGTGGGATTTTTGCAATGGAGAAAAAGGGGTTTTAACTATTGAGGCAGATGGAGACTCGGGGCACGTGAACAAATAACGGGAGACTCGAAGGTCTCATCTGGCAGAGACACTTTTGACGAGCTGAAAAACAGAAGTGTGGATGGCTAGGAACAACGAGATTGGTATCTACTCGGGGCGGACTGATGACGAAACAGTGACATTTATCGGATTTGGGCGGAATTTAGCGGAAGATGGTCCGGGTTTGGGAGCTAAATAGTCATTCATCACGTCAGGTGACAGTTGACTTTCTCCTGTTGTTTTTCTCACTTCAGTTTTAATTGTTATTTTGCTTTTGGATGGAAGCTCTGTAATTGTTAAAATTTGTATTTTTGATTTTTTGTGTTATATCGATCTAGTATGATCCATAAAGGCAGAAAATGCAATTTTTAGACTTCGTCGGTACGTGTGTGTTTGTGTGTACTTATGTATACTGTTAAAAATTTTGTTCAAGTTCCACTGAAATTTCAGGAAATCTTATCATTGGAAAATCAAATTTTCCATTAATTTTTTGTTCACATGATCTGGAAATCAATATAATACTTGATTTTTCAGTTCAATTATTCTGTAAAAGTTCATAAAAATCCGGAAAATTCAGGGGAAAATTAAAAATTCATGTAATTTTGTTTCTGAATATTCCTGTTCCACTGAAAATTCAAGGAAGCTGTGAAATTTCCATCTCACTCCCACTGAAAACTCTTGAATTTCCGTGAATTCTACTTAAAATTTACTTCAAGATTTACTACAATATCTTCGATGAAATTTCAAAAAATTTCCAACAAGGTAAAAAAGTTGTTCTTTAATTATTCGCTTAGGAATGGATGGAATTGAAACTTTTTTTCAAATGTAGGTATTGTTGAGCCCTATCAATCGCCGTTAATCAAAATTTAATTCAGCGATTAGTGTTTTTATTTTTCGAATGTTTTCGAAAATTGGAATTCCGGGGATATCGTTGAATATCGTGCAAATTGAACATCACACACAATTCAGTTTCCAATAGATTGACAATTCAGAAAAGTTGTTGCTTGAATATTCAAAATTTTCAATGTTTTTCAATGCCGTATGGACCCGGAAAGCAAGACTTACTTGAATATTCAAGAAATTAACTGGTCCGTCAATGAAGAAATATGCGGAAATTTCATTTAACTTTGTTGTTGTTAAAAATTTCAAGTTTTTCCACTTGAGCTTTTCAAATTTCAAGAGTGATTTTCTAACAGTACATATGCAATACAAGAGCAATTTTCCACTTGTGTTTTCGATGTTTATCGCGAAGATGGGGATCGAAGTCAGCGACATCTTGAGATCGTTGAATAATGCAAAAACGTCTGGCATTTGTCATGATTAGCTCCTTTAGTCACGGTGACCCGGCATTTATTTGCATGGTATATACTGTGGTATATGGGGTTTATGAGAGGGATAAAGTATCCGGTGAGGATATCATCGGGGAATTGGTCAAGCGTGAGACAGAGGATGGGAATGTGGAGGGAGAATCGTTGTTTTTTTGGCTTTTTGTGTCGACCAACACGGCGTGATTAAAAATTTTGACAGAGAGGGCCCGAGGGCCAATCTCCGGGGCACGCTCGACTACCGTTCGACGCTGTTAAAATAAACAGGGCTATTATGCTGCAAGGTAGCTTTAATGTGGTGTATTGCGGGGATGGGGTATAAAAAGCCCTCTGGTTTGCGGATAATCCAAAACAACAACAGTGGGGGATGATGGCATTGTGATGAGTGGTGCCTCTGGGCTGCGTGCCAACTACATAAACATTTGAAGAACGGTTATTATGCGGAATTTTGTATTTTGAATTTAAAAGCGTTTGTTTAATGTGATAATTTGGCGATTTATTTGATGTTTCATCGGGTTTTATGCAATTTGATTGTCGGGGAAAAATAATGACATTTCACGTTGCACTGGAAACTCAATGGAATTCTAAATTTTTTAGCAGCGGAAAGAGAAATCCCCAAGTTGCTTGAATTTTTAATTCATTGATAAGGGTATATTTATCGGAGTTTTTCTGGGTTCCATGAATTTTCATGGAATAGTTGCACTGAAATTTTCATTTTGGAGGGATTTTTTAATAAAATTTGGAATTTTCCATGACGAAACTCCTTGAAAGTTCAGTGGAACTATAGTGTGATCAAAAATTTCTAGAAGTGTACCCGAAACGTCAGTTGACTAATAATTTGTAAAAGAGTGGCAGTGAATTCGATTTATTGGGAAAGAAATGATGAAATTTCACATTTCACTGAAAACTTAATGAAATTCTAGATTTTTTAGCAGTAGAAGTATGAGAATTTCCTGACTCACTTGAAATTTGAATTAATTGAACACTGTAGGATATATTTACGTGAATTTTCCTGGTTGTCTAAACTGTTTACCTAAATTATCATGGTTTGTATTACTTTTCATAGAATAATTGCATGGAAATTTATAGTCTCTATTGACTTTTCCATAAACTTTGGAAATTTCGATGGCGAAATTCCTTGAAATTTCAGTGAAACTCTAATCCAATAAAAATTTTCCAGAAGTATCGCCGAAATTTCAGCCACAAATTTTCAACAGTGTAGAATTCACATTGCACTAGCATCATAAAAGAACATTTTTCAGAATAATTGTTTTAGGAGTGCAAAATCAATGACCGAATTGATCATTAATTTTCCACTCTCAAAACAATGATTCTGAAAAGTGTTCTTTCATGAACCTAATGCTATCATTGATCTTTTCACCCGGCTCTTTAACCCTTCGATAAGTGTGTAATAGTAGAAAAGTACGATGACACGTTAAAAAATTCTCGAATAAAAGAAAGGGGGCGTTTTATACACCCCATTGTTACAGCGCTCACGCGTGCGCCGATTATACCCAACAATCATGCCGAGTGATGCTGCAGAAATTTCATTTCACTCCGAATACCACCTGATGAACTCACAACCAAAAAAAGCACTCCAAAAAATATTCAAAATCTCCTGCAAAACGAATAGTTTCTAGTTTACA
The DNA here is from genome assembly GCF_001412515.2 of Diachasma alloeum. Lineage (NCBI taxonomy): Eukaryota > Metazoa > Arthropoda > Insecta > Hymenoptera > Braconidae > Diachasma > Diachasma alloeum. The sequence continues at coordinate 2,348,583 of NW_021680345.1, forward strand.
GACCACAAAAAAAAACCTTAATTGAGTATATTTCATACATATGTTTATATATTTCAATTTCATTTTATATTTTAATTGAGTATATTTTACACCAAAATAATTTCTTGAGTGGAGAACATCAGATATATATTCGATCAATTCATGGTAGGTTTCAGATAAGAAACCGGTGCTCTTCGGGCAAAAGGAGGATGATACTAGTGATTCATTCCGCGAGACATTTCACGAGACATCACGAGACAATACTTTCGAGGAATTGTCTCGGTCTCCATGAACACGGAAAATTTTGGTCTCATCTCAGTCTTGAAATGCGCGAATTTCTCTCCGAGATTTTATATGCATAATACCTGCCGGAAAAAAATGATACGTACATTTTTGGTAGAAAAAATTCTAAATTTTCACGCACTTTTTGATCGTTATATTCTGACACTTAGTACCTGACTGTTATATTACACTTGAGACGTGATACAAGCTGGCCGGTATTGATACAAAAGAATCATCCTCGGATAGCAATACCCATCCCCATTCGAGTATAAAATATCCTTGAATCAAGCATAATTTATATTCGAATAAAAAATAATATACTTAAATCAAGTATATTTTATTCTTGATTCAGTTGTATGCATATACTTAATCTCGTATAAAATATACTCAATGCAGGTATATTTTTTTCCGTGAAACGTAACTCGGGAAATACAACACCCGTATTTGAATTTCCCATTGTGTAGAATCGCTCGATCGCAAAATCTCAGCGGACTGCGATCCATTGTGATCTCTACGGTGTGTTTGCAACATTCTCGTAACAATAACACGAGGAGGCCCTTCATTATGGAATTACGTAACTGTAAATTGAGCAAATACAAATGGGGGACTACTGGCGCATGTGTAGTGCATCTCGAGAGGCTCTAGGCTCCTTTTTACGTTTGCATCATTCTTTCATATATGGAGTTTTTTTTTCTTTCAATTCATTCAATTCTGAAATGAAGGGCCAACGGTAGTTCAGGGGCATATCGTGTTACCAAGTGGAGTAACTTTTATCTCGTCGTGACATCTACGTTCACATAGTGCAATAAAAGCCCTTTTGGGGTCTTTAAAATGTGTAACTGTATCTTGTTAATAATGTTGAATAAAACTTGGTACGAGAATCATTTTTAATCAATTTTTCTGTTTCCTTCAATTGGAAAAATTATTCTTTTGTAAGCTGTACGCATCCGTTTATCTAATTCATAGAATTCTTGTTGAAAATCTTGGGCATACGACTATTTCAATAGCGAAGCCGTACAACAGGTCAAGTCCATTTTGACTGTTGACCAATTTTCAATGAATGATTCAAAATCTAATGGAGAAATTCTTGTTATGAGCTTTCTTGTTTGACTTTTACTCTCCACAGCACGCTGCGAGAAAAATAAACACGTTGTCAAACAAGGCTTGTTTGGGCCAACAAAATCGCTAGTTGAAAATTGCCAAAAAAGAATTTGTTTGGTTCGAATTGGAAAGTCTCAAACATGAATAATTGTTCTGCTTTCGACAGCAACGAAATATTTGGCTCAAGAGGCGGATAATTCGCACCAGACGGTGCCTTCTCAGCATGAAAATATCTCAAATAGAGGAATTTATCAACAAATATTTTATCCCTAAGTTAGAACATTGCTATCATATGATTATTATTGTTTCATTTAAGGGTTCATTTCTTGTCTGTGATTATTAGACAGCCGAAACGAAAAACTACTATCCCTTATTTCGCATAAAACAAAGATTTTTCGAGAGCAAAATACGTATGGGAGTATCGAATAACGAAGGAGTAGTGCTAGAAAAGACATCTGTTGCGTGTACAGAGAATGTAAATTGTTTTAACTACAAAATCTATTTTTGCGACAAAAATTTTTCATTCCGGCGCACTCTGCATGTTTCGTCCAAAAAATCCTTTTTTGATAATTTTCAAAAACCTATTTTCTTGACACAAGTAAAACTTGCTTAAGAACTTTGTCGTTTTTCTCTCAGTGCAAAGTTTGCACAAATTTGCAAAGTTTTATATTTTTGGAAATATTCAACTTTGAAGAGACATGAATTCACGCGTGCATCCATATCTGGTATGGACGCTGGTCTCTTGAGACGTTAATAATGACTGATTAAATCAATTTCTTCTAATTAAAAAAAATAATAAAGAGTAAATATTTTCTTTCGCTAAACTAACTGTTAAAAAAAATTTTGAATCTCAGGATATGCTCTTCTCCCGAAATTTTCAACAATATAAATTCAAGTATCTGGAAGTAAGGAGACAGCTAACCACGGAGGTCCACCCGAGAAGTCCCTCATCCACCCCACAAAGACGGAAAGAAATCTAAAATCCCCGACGTTAACGCCTCATTCGCTAAGTGGTCGTATTCACCCAAATAATAAAGGCCAAATTTTCGCCGTTGCGCCATTCATCGTAGATTATCCAGCGCCGCACATTACTGCAGTAAGGAGGATTAGGCCCTCCACTTGAGAATGTGAAAACTGGTGTCAGGATACACGAGGTGGACTAATTCCCCGGAATATTACTCCTCACTCTGCCCAAAATGACGTGAAAATACCTCTAATAAAAAAGCGTTGGAGTCGACAAAATGTATTCTAAAACCAACAGTGGAAGTGTCGACTCGAGTTACCACACAATTCCAATCAAACAAACACCAGGAGATAAAAAATATTTTTAAAAACCCAAGGAGGGAATGAATAATACATAAAGAACAAGAAATACAAACTGCTACAATTTTTTTCTATTCGGGGGGACATTCGATGAGGCTGGGGGGATCATATGGCGCAAAAAATTTACCAGACAAACAAGCAAACAATAACGACACGCATGAGGATTGTAGTGTCACAATAACTCGTGTAAGCAACAATGTATCCATCAATGTCGTCTATCCAACACCATATACACCGCCCAGCCCCCCATTTTCACCCGTAAATTAGTCTTGCAGGATTCGCCTAGCCCCCTCCACCCGTCCTGCAGGGAACATCCTGTTGGGATGATGCCCGTCATTTTCGGTTAGCAGCACAATACGCTCCCGCAAGATGTGGAAAGAAAGACGTGGAATCATTCCACTATTTTTCATCATTAATAATTTTTCGGTTGAATTTTTTTATCGGGTGTTTGATGATCATGAAAATTTTGAAAAATTGAATAAGATTAATTGGAGATCATCGTGACGTTCCATTATTTTCATCCGTTAATGTGTCGCCATGAAAGATTGAGAATTATTGTCGGTTGAACGGTTTTTTATTCATTTTTTGCCATTTTTTTCTACTATGAAGACGCGCGGAAAATTGGATGAAAAATTGTGGAGTTTTTTGGTGGGATTCCAACATTTGTTTGCTCTGATGGTTCTATTTCGTGAATATTGGGAGAGGTCATATGTACTAAAGTAGTGTATTACCACTAATGGAAAATTACACGGAGAGAAAAATTCAATAAAAATTACCAGAAAAAAACGTAAAAATTACGTTTCGAAACGTAATCCGTGAGCGAAGTAAAATTCAATAAAAAGCGTGAGTCGGAACTGAACTTGTACAAATCACCCCGTAAATTCTACGATTTGTTCCGTAAAAATTAACCACCCATCTGATGACTCACCGCTGTGGGGACAAGTCGTGCCGTAATTTTTCCCCAACGATTGAGAAATTTTACGTAGCGGAACGTAGAAATAACTCACCAGTTTCATAAAAATTGTTGAACATTCAAGAATTTTTGATTTTGCAAGCATAATAAGTCGGGAAGTTTATAAGATTTTACTTCTTCGGGAAAAATTACATGACAATTTCGTACTTTGTTCGGTGATGAACCTGAAAATTCACTGAACGTTTCAGATTTCTTCTCTTCCATTTCTATAAAAATTACCAGAAAACGATTCCACATTGCGGATTACGTGAATTATTCCGTAATTTTTACGGAATGTTTCTCTCCGTGCAGAGATTAAATTATCCGCATTGGAGAGATTAAATTCCGCTGATTCTGATTCTGTTAACAGAATTCCTCTAGCCCGTCTATTTTTGAAGAAAACAAGGGGGAAATTGCTCTTGTATTGCTCATATTATAGTTATGTTTGTTAATAAATTAGCAAGATGCTTCCGAGTGGTTATTTTGCACATCATTCCCTTCTATCATGTATACTTCATTGTTTGCACTGCAACTTTATCATGCATCCAGAGAAATTCTCCATGATGAATAAATCGTACCTAATAAAAAATATTTTATCGTATATTTAAAACCAAGAAAGCTGTACGAATCATCAGTTGATGATAACATGATTTGACCTCATAATCGGCCTGGGCTGTTGGGTCTTGAATAAATAAGTAACAAATAAAAAATACGATTGCCATAACCCAACGTATTTAATTAATTGTACCACATAATAGTTGAATAAAAAAAGGAAGTGAAGTGGAATAGATCAACGAGGGGTAGACGCATGGAAAAAAATTGCCTCATAATTTTTCACAAGGCCTTCATACAATCCTTCAAATATTCAATCATAAAACTTCTAAAAAACTGAAAAAAGAGCACCGTCAAACGTCCACATGACATTTATCCATTTTTCTTCATTACCAATTCTCCGCACTCCTCGTCAATATCGTTTCCCCCATTTTTTCAATCCCAAAACTGAACAGTCTGAGTGGAATCAATGTAATAGAGACATCGTCCGCCAAGTCAGCGATTTTTCCCGCAGCTGGTACAATGGTGCAGTACAATCCCCAGACTATTCCTTCACCTGCAAGAGTCGATGATGCCCAACAGTTACCCCCAGAGAGGTAGATCCTCTTTTCAACTCAGCAGATCCCATATTCGCTGACCGCAGACGTGTCCTTCATTGTCACCCTACTGCACGTATATTCACGTGTATACTATGTAGTTGTTTGTGACCCTGGCCACCTCGGTCAATGACAATGGAACTCGCATAAACTGCATGTCACCCTGTTGTGTGTAAACTCATGGGGCGCAACGCACGACAATTGGTGACAACACGTCGACAATGCAATGGAACGAGCCAAAACGGTGCCGAAATGGTTTGATGACCGTAGTGATGACTAGAAACTGCGCTCAGACAGATCAATTCCCCTTGGGAAACAAATATATAAATGGGAGTCAATAAAATCAAGGGAAAAATACTATTTAAGGAGACCTAAGTGTCTTTTACAAGTTGGTGGAGACTACACTGTAGATTCAACCATTTTCAATCATCAAATTTGTCAATTAAGGTGTATCGTGCGAAAACGATAAATAATGATATTCAACTGGAATTCATACAGAATGTTTATAATCAGAATTGAATTAACTGTGAATTTTCTTAGAATTTTTTCAGATTTCTTTTTCAAGTTATTAACGATTAAAGTCGCTTCTTATACATGGGCTCTTATGGAGCCATTCGAATTTTCAAACTTTTCTGGTACTCAATCGATGCTAGTATGAACGCAATTAAAATTACCAGAAAATTCTATATAGTCAAAAGTGGGCATTGTAATTTTTTCTAATTTTACTTGACTCTCATTTCATTGAGAAACGAAAAATTCGAAAACGAGCGGCGCGGTGCTCATTGAGGCAGTTCAGGTGGGTTAATAACTAGAAAAGGAAATCTGAAAAAATTCTATGGAAATTTATAGACAATTCTATTGTGATTATAAACATTCTATATGTATTCCAGATGAATGTCATTATTTAGCTTTTTCGCACACGATACCTTAAATTGCGTCAGAAAATTTTTGAAAGAATCAGAATATTCAGCATCATTCAAATTATGTTTTGCCCAAAATTGTTATTCTTTAAACATTCGTTGTTTATTGATAAATAATTGAAATTGTTTAAACTTCGCGCTGCGTACTCGGGATTTTACTCTGCAAAACTCCTCCCTCTCGTTGCTACGCAACAAAACAATCGGGAACTATCCGATAATTTTGCAGGTCTCGTGGTATTACTACTGATAATTAAATTCAAATTCATAACCTTCAGAATTCTGCAACTATAGCTTAATATTCAAAAAATTCTAACAGTCCATGAATAAGTTTGTTACGATTCCGAACAAATGATTTTTATAGTGAAAAATTGATTGTTTATAAATTATTTACAGAAAATGCTCGTAATTTTCAATAATTGTAATTTTTAAATTATTTCATCACTCTTCCTCCGAAAGTAAACTAATTTTTTTAATCTTTCAAATGTTTTCTAATGGTTGAAAACAGCCAAAGTACTTTGATACCCTTAAAGCGAAAAAAATTGGAAATAAAAAAAAAGAAAAATTATTATAAATTAAAAATACAAATTTGTGCATAAAAAATGGGTTGGTTTCTTCCTTCAGTGGTTCGAACTCAACGAGAGTTCGACTCCATCGCTCCCGAAAAATCTGTGAACAAGTCATTAATCACGTCCCTATTCCCCTGGCCATCCCCACCAAAATGCTGCATCGCCCTGCGGAGAAAAATACTTATCTGCCGGCAATAAAGCCGTAACAGTGCGCAGGCCACAGCTAATAGTAGTAATGTAGATGTCTTGTGTGTATAGGTCGACACCACAAACGCCCTTATGCCTTCATTCCGGACTGTAGATGGATCCCCCCTCCCTGCAACGGACAAAACCCGGTGTCTCGATCGCGGTGAATCGTTTCGCCTAACACAGAGATCAGAGGATATTGGATGTGCCGACGCTACGGAAAACCCATTTGTCAACTCGCTGGAGACTTTTTTCTTTTTGTCGGTCCCGAAAAACTAAAATATTTATTCAACTCACGGAAACTTCAACGGAGTTTAGAGTCAGACGTTGAGGATTGGGAAGAGAAATGTTTGGGGATTGAGAAATTCATTGGGTGGATGATGGAATCAATTTGATTGGGAATTTGAATAATTGTTTGTTAGAAATGAACAGAGGGGGAGGAAACTGGTTCAAAATATTTTATGATTGAGGTTTGGTCTAAGAAATAAGGAGTTGTTGAGAAAATTATTGAACGAGATTTTTTGCAGGGGATGTTACTTTTTAAAAGGGGTTTTCTTGATGATTTTTCTTAAGAGGGCCCAGCACCGAGATATTAAACTTGGCTAAAAAAAAATTTACAAAATTTTATATCAGATGTTAATCAGGTGTTGATCTAGCATATAAGAATGTGATTCCTCCTAATAATATTCAGAATCGAAATAATTCAATAGTTTTCAGAAAAAGTGGTTATTGAATGGGAAATAATTCGTTGATTGAATAGTTTTATAGAAAATTAACGATTCTAAAGTGGAATATCAGAAGAAATTTTTCATCATTTGGGCATAAAGCAAAATTTTACGCACGCTTCGCGCAAAATCCCCCTTTCCGCACCTTGTGATGAAAAATAGACTTCGTTTCATGGCCTGTCTAGGCATTTCCACCAAAAATTAAGAAATCGAAAAAAAATCACGATTGGATAGCTTCCATTCACTAGCAATATAATCTAACCTTCCGGCCTCCAATTACTGATGATTAAGAACAACCCGTTTTGACCCACTTGCTCATAATCGAGCAATTAACGAGTTAAATTCCCTATTTTTCAAAAAATTACACACAAATCCATTAATTTCTGGAAATAAATGAAAAACGAATAAAAGCGGCTGCTCATTTCTCTGGGCACACTTATCCTCCACATCTATCCGCATAAACGTGAGAGAACAAGCCATGCGAATCGTTAAATCATTTTTACACGGTATACAGATACATTCGTGTTAGAATCGAGGGATACAAAATAACCGATCGAGCGGAAGGGAATGAGTGGTGGATTGGTCTTCTTTCATCCCCCCATTGCAGCTACCCCAGACCTATCCCACAAGAGCACGCACGAATTCCCTTCTACCAAAATGCACCAGAGACTGGCCATTTCATGTTTTTTTTTGTTCTATTATCTCTCAGTCTTGCTTGTGTGGTAAACACGTTTGTGTTGTTGGCAGAAGTAATGATCGCCCATGCTAGTTTTTGTGTACCATTTTGATTTGTGGCTCCATTAGTTCTGGGCTCGTCGGTTTCACACCTGGTGTATTATAACAGTCGATACAGCCATCGATTCACTCGATAAATCCGCGTTAGTTTAGGGTGGGGTGAATCAATCTGACATTGATGTCTCTCTTGTTTTTGAGGTGAAGTGAGAAAAAATGAAATGACATACTTTAACAACACCACACAATGTTTTCTTGGCAGAATAACCAAGAAGACACGATGATTAATGTCTAACACACCCAATATTTTACAATAAAATAATTTCTACAGAATTAAGTTGTTGCTTATCCGCTTCAATTTTAATAATAAACACACGGAAAAAAGAACCTGAATTGAGTGTAAAATATACTTGAATCAAGTATATATTATATTCAATTGGGGGATGGGTATTTCAATTTGAAGATGATTCTTTTGTATCCGGCCGGGTTGTAGCAAGCCCTCTCAAGTGTAGAATAAGGATCAGGCACTAAATGTCAGCATATAAGGGTCAAAAACTGGAGGTTAAACAATGAGGGTCAGAATATAAAAGTAAAAAAAGTGGATGTCAGGCAATGAGCGTCTAAAGATAAGTCATACATTATGCTTGATCACCGTTTTTAGCCCTTATATGACCCTCATAGCCTGACGCCCACTTTTTTTGCTTTTATATTCTCCCCCTAATTTTTTCATCCTACTATTCTGACTCTCTTTTTTTAACCCTAATATTCTGACCCCCATTCCTTCACCTTTACATTCAGGCCCTCATTTTTTGACTCTAATATTTCGACTCTCATTTTTTAACCTCCACTTTTTGACCCTTATATTCTCACACTTAGTGTCTGACCCTTACATTACACTAGAGAACGCTTGGTGCAACCCGGGTGATACGAAATAATCATCCTCGAATGGAAACACCCATCCCCCATTCGAGTATAAAATATACTTGAATCAACTATATTTTATTCTTGAATCAAGTTTATGCATATACTTGATTCTGGTATAAAATATCCTCAATTCAAGTATATATTTTATCCGGGCAACACCTTCCTGGGGCCATTATGCGGTCATAATTGGCCAAGGAACTTGATCTTTAATTTGCATTTTTTTTATGACCCCAGAAAGGTGTTTTTTAGGGTTAATTCTACAAAAGATTTTCCAATAATTCTTCAGCTTTCTGAATTGAAATGATTTTCTTTGTATATTTTTCAATGATACAGATTAAAATGCATCAAAAGGAACGTTGCGCGGACATTGCAAGATGTAATATTATTGAAAATGCACTCGGTTGGAGCATACCTAGGTGTTTTGTACATATTTAATTGAAACATTATTATTCCACAGGTTGGAATGTCCATACTCTTGCAAGCACAAGTGTTTCATGAGAAATATTCATGCATTTATACACGGAGAGAAATATTCGATAAAAATTACGTATCTCTTCCGTGATTCCGGAGTGAATTGTCAGTTCCTATATTTTTACTCAACATTGCTCTCCGTGTAAATGATTCAAATCAAATTGAAAGAAAATTTCGTCTCACAGAAAATTTAAAATTAGTGGTTGTCTACATTTCATTATCAATGTCGACGCAGAAACTCCGAATCATTAATAACGAAATACATGATACAGAATGTGCGATTTAAAATGATTTTCTCAGAACCGGAAGACCTGCGATTCCTTCACGGTGACGAAACATCCTCAAAAGAGGATGGCGCGTGGGTGGTAACTTGTCTTTAAATTTTGGACCGTCCCAACTCCTACTTACCTCCGATCTTGTTCTTGAGGAGAACCAGGGTGCTTGAAAAATAGACAGGTCCACGAATTGTCCGCGTTTCAGTGAAGAGAGTGGAGAGAGTCTCAGATGCCGGCAAGAGATGAAAGTAAAAAAACCGACACCCCTGTAGGGCCCACCCTGCAAGAATCAACGAGCCATTATATCTCCGTAGAAAGGGACCGAAGACTTTTGGCTACTGGGTATACTCAACGACTAACGAGTTGATAATGAGAATAACATTCCCAGGTTTCTAGACTTTTCTTGGGAAATTTGGGATGAATAGGTTACTGTTTCAGTTGGAAAAGAAATTTCGTTCCATCTCGAAGAAGATAATAAACTGACCTATTCTGTTGGTATGGTAATCATTTCACTCATTAACTCCGGAATCGGAAGTAGTCATTACTTTAGAAATATTTTTGGATAATATTACACAAATAGCTGATGGTTGTTAATCTTAATTGGGATGTAACAAGCAGGGTTGCGCGCCTATTGGACAGAAGCCGTATGACTTTTACTTTATGCGTTATTAAATTTGTTTTTACCCCCGACGTCAAACCAAAGGAAGGGGTATATGCTTTTGACACTCGGTAACCTAACTCTGCAACGTCGTTGTCCAGACGATTCTACATGAAAAACGATTCGAAAAAATGAGTTTTTGTATTACAAACGATGAAAACACTCCGAGGAATCGAATTACGAAGCCCTTTTTTTGATTAATTACTCCGTTTTTCTAAAAAGTGCATAAAAAAATGAGTCGATGAAGGTGACTAGATTGAATCGTAATTCCCTAGCAGGCAAAAACGAAAATGAATTGGTAGCATCGAAATTTCGTTCATACTTATGATTCTGCGCACGAAAGATTCAAATTAAGGATAATCACCTTTACAGTAATCAAAGGATTAAATTATGCAGGAAAGGGTAAAAAAAACTGAAAACTAGAAAATTGAAAACGCCCGACGAAGAAGTTATCAATTGACTTATTTGAAAACTGAAAAACCAAAAATCTGAAAAACAGAAAAATTGAAAATTAAAAACCGCCGAATACTGTTGAGTTGCAGGACATTTTTTTCTCTCTGTGTATTCTCAACAAATCATCCAAGACCTTTGTGATGGCTTTCATGAACTAGAAAAACATAACTCAATATTTGTCACGAGAGCCCAAGGGTGCTGATGTAACCAAAGAACACGAATCAGTTGCGAGATGGCCCAGTCGCAGGGTCGCGTCTAGTGACCAATCGAGAATTAATGGTCAGGTGTGACGAAGTGACACCAGTGACTACTAATGACTGCCAGAATCAATTTTAATATCTTTCGCCTCGCTTTTACTCAAAATTTCTATGAGCACAGATGTGTTTACGTAAGTATATAAACTTTGACTATTCAGTCTTTCAAGTCACTTAGAGTCGCTTATAAATTCAGGGGCCAATAAACCTCTCATCTCATCAACTAAACGATCGGAGACTACACTAAAGATGGATTCATAAAGGTCAATAGTGGTTTGATGGTAATTTATTTCAATATACTGGCGCCGTGAGATGAATCGAGTACACATAATTTGGGAGTCACCTGTTAGAGAAGACTTCGGCGTGAGAAGACTTTCCCTTTCAGAGGAGAGTCACAAGAACGGTCTGCATGAGGCAATTGCTCTACAGTGAGGGACAACAAATAACAAATCAACGTTGTTTGATAATTTCATTAATTATTGCGAGCAGTGATGCCGCGAGACGCGAGACGCGAGAGAAACGAGACGAAACAAACGAGACGACAGACATGAGACGAGACGAGAAGTGTCATTCGAGACAATGACAGGAATAAGACGCGAGACGAGAAAAGCCGGTCGAGAATAAGAGAAACGAGATGCGAGACGAGACAAGAAGAGAGAATCTCTCAATTCTGGACGAGACGAGACAAAGTATAGGCAAATCATTTAGAATATCTATTGATTTTATTTAGTTGCGGAAGTCATTTTTCGTTATCACATCTTGCAAGATTATCTCTAAAACAAATTGACACGAACGTTCCACTTTTCCCCAAACCGAATACAACTTTTAAAAGCTTCATTTGTCCGTTCAGCTACTGCTTGTGAGCGTTCCGCTACCGGGCATTCCTTAACCTCAAACTCTCTATCCCGCTACAGCCTCAAGATTTTAATTAAACCATGTTCACCTTCAATCATCAATCCCTCAATTAATTAGCGTTGGACAACTCCGGAAACAATTAAAAAGAGAAGGGAATAAGAGTGTGAGACCCAGGAACCCATCGGTAATGAATGACATAAACGTTATCAATATGTAAATATACTCCGAAAGTGTTGAAACGGAGTGACGGTCTCTCATTCAAAGGCTCAGGGCCAGTTTTTGATTAACTTAATCAGGTTTAACTCGTGATTGTAGTTAAATTAGTATGAACATACTTCAATTTTTTAAGATTAAAATCTGAAATAAATTTCAACCGTTAATGTTGAAAGTGTTTACCTCAAACCAAAAACTGACTCTCAAAGTTAATGTCTGTTTTGAACATTTTATGACAGAAGTCAATCGCGTTTGGATGTCTAAAAAGATTTCCACTACTTTTATTGCCCTGTTCACACACAGATGTTTCTGATTATGAAATTACCATTTCGTTTTATTTATTTGGTAACGGGGATATTGTGGAATCATTCACTTTCTTAGAATCAATATTGTCATCAAAATAGTTTATTGCTGGACATAAATCTTCAACTTCCCAATGATTCACTTCATGACGAAAGTATTCAGGATTTAATATTTCAGCATTGGGCGTCTTATTCATTGGAATTATTCAACATTGTTTACAGTATTTAAACAAATAAATTTTTCCCAGTTATTTTTTATAGTTATTTGTTTTTTAGTTATTTGTTTTTCTCAAAAAAAAGTCAGTAGCCATTCTTACTCGGATGTTGGATGTACTGTGAACAAGGCTTTTTTGTAGAAAGGATAATTTTATACTAATTGGATAATTCGGTAGCGAAGTGATGAAGCGGAACTAGTGGCTACTGTATTAATTAAAAAGTAAATATTTCGAAATCGAATAAATCTCCATCGGAATGTTTTTCGTATTATCTCGTTAACGATCATTTGGAGATAACATCTCCGAAACCTTTCTCGTGATGAATTTTCCCAACTCAAGAAAGGAGTTTTTCAATATTTTGTCATGAAATCACGGGATTTTGAGATCTTGAGATATATGTTGTTCTGAAAACTACTATAATTTTTTAGGCAGTTCAATTCACAAAGTCAATTTTTTATTTATTTTTCGATTAGGTAATTAAAGAAAAAAAACGTGCGGCGGGAAAACGTTGATTCTAACAATTTAAGCGACGGACTATTCAGAACTCTCGAAAGTATGTGGAAAAAGTGAAAACTGAAAGAATTTTTTTTTCACTCCGAGCCAAAGGGTCAGATTTTCGGTTTTTCCAGGAGGAAAGTCGACTTTCGCCAAAATCGAATTTTTTAGCCGGGTGAACGTTGATTCCAACTATTTAAGTGACGGGCTATTCAAAACTCTCAAAAATATGTGGAAAAAGTGAAAACAGAAAAAAAAATTTCGAAATATTCTATTTCCGAAACTTCACTTTAATATTCAAAATTTTTAAGATTTATGTTAAAAATTGACAACTTCACAATTTCACGGTAATTATGATTGATTGCTATGCCTATCATTGATACACTGTGAACGTTTTGATAGTGGTCCCACAGACCGGGAGTTCGGTGTAAAGGTTAATTTTAAAAAAATTCTCCAGTGAAATTTTCGAAATTAAAACAGTGAGGAATCGTCCCCTCTGCGTGACATTTTTCACCCACCGCCGAGTTCCGTGACAGAAAAAAAAAATTTATATAAATAGGAAACCCCCAATTCATCCTTCTTCCGGTTGTCCACACGTTCCGAATCACGAGAGACCGATTCTCACAGGAAAATAACGACTTCCAAAAACAACAAAAGTCACCGCTTTCATCGAACGCGTGTAAATATCGCGCCCGGATCCTGTGATTTGTTTTCTTTCCCTCAACCTCATCCCGCCTATCGAGCGTCGCTAGAGGGCGCCAGGCACCGCGCAGGGTTCCCCGAGGGGTTTAAACGTGGAAAAGCATAAAAAAAATATTGAGAAAATGTATTCGGGCCGGGTGTCGGTGGCCTTGTGTAGTTGGATCGTGGGCGGAGCGTCGCGGCGCGCGGCCTCGTGTGTGAAGCAAATTGTCAATGCCGGTTATTGTGGTGCAGGCAATAATAAATGGCTGTGTAGGGTAAATTCGGGAGAATTATGCCTCAATACTGGCACCTAAGGTTTAGCCCACACTGTTGCCCACCCTCCCGTGTCATTCCATTCACCTCATTCAACCCATTCCGCCTACTCCGCCCCCAGTTTTTTTATTCCTTTCTTTTTCGATGCTGGATAGTGTTAATGTCGTTAAATAGCTCTACATGTGAGTTCATTTGATACCGATGGGAGGGAATGGGTCGGATTAAATGGAGAGGGGTTCCGGGAGTGTAAGGTGAGAGTGCGGGTCTTCTTTGACATGTGTTGGATACTGTCAATCAATCAGAAATAATTTTACAACAATGTTTAAAGAGAAAAAAAGTTCACACTTTGAAGCGAGGTCGCGCAACTTTCAAACTTGATGACTCGAAAAAAATTGCATGGAAAAGAATACTTGTTGAATTTTTAACGGTTGTTTTTAATGAATGAACAGTTTTTCAATTGACTAGTGTAAAAATTGAATTGAAAAAGTTATTTTAAATTCATTAATGGTTGTCAAAATTTAATGAGGATTTTTCGATATTTTTTTCGGTTATCTTCTGTTAGATTTTCGATAATCGATTTTTAATTTTTGATGAATGAATATTCTATTATATTTAATGGAGGAATGAATTGCCGAATCGGCGATGTCGATATCGTAATTTTTCACAAGAGATTCAGATAAAAATTACGGAACGCTCTGGAAAAATTCCGTGACAGTTCCGTAAAATTTCCTGCAACCACATTTCACTCCGGAATTACGGAAGAGATGCGTAATTTTTATTGAATATTTCTCTCCGTGCGGAGCGTGCGTAAAATTTCACTTTACGCACAAGAGATAAAAACAATAATTTTAAGAATTCCTTTTTGTGAAAACACTCAATGACTCGAGCCGTAAGAGTAGGGCCACTTTAATTCACTCATCTGCTTGTTTGTTTGTTTAATTTTATGACGAAAATATTCCTCGTTTTATTTCCTTTCCACTCCGCACATTTTCAATGATTTCGACTGAATTCACGGAGTATTTTGATCGATCTCCTTCAATACTACTTCCAGTTATTGATTGAAATGTCCACAATACGTTTCATTCAACGGAACTACACAGGTCGCACGTCGACAAGTTCGAATTATTCACGGAGTCCAGCATACACACAATACCCCGAACAATAGTCCCAGTCGTTTCCACCCGAAGAACCGAAAAGCGCTCTCTCTTCTCATGATCGTGCATTAGTGTTTTACGACTCTGACATTATCGGAATCGTCACGCGTGTCACTCAGAACTCCTCTCTTTCTTCGGAGAGGACGTATGCTCTTCTCTCCTCAATGTGTCCTTTTTCATCCTGTTTTTCGTGTTTGAGAGAGTCCAAAAAGGAGCTCGGTGAAGTCGAGGGAAGTACGGTCACCCACAGAGCGGACGTGGCATTGTCAGGGTATAGTCGGGGCAGGAGAGTCAGCGGGGGCTGCTGAAAAATGCACACTTTTCCGCAATGGGACCTTGTGAATAAGGAAGTCCTTTACTTCCAAGTCTTTTGCTAACACGTTTAACCGTAACGCAAATGTACATCACTAATTTACAGCCCCCGTGCGCCAGGGGTGTGACACTTTTTCACTTTTTTTCAGGTTTTTTTTTTCTCGAGAAAAACGGCGTTTCGCGTTTTTGGTATTCATTCCGTTTTTTCCTGGGAATTTATCCTTCATTTTCGGGTACCGTTGAGAATTTTCAACTTTATTGTCTGATAAAGAATCCTTGGAACTTGAGCCATTCACACATTTTTAGATTTTATTTGATTTTTCTTTAGAAATTCGGCAGGAAAATCGAGGTTTTTTCAGAATTTTCAACTTCCCGGGATAGGGAAGTTATTTTATTCTGTAATGAAATCGATTCAATTGGACAAATGGAGACTTCTGACAATGTAGGACGGATCTGTAGTTTTCCATCAAAATTGGAAGTTTCATTTGTCGAGGATATCAGTATTACGGATGTATGAAACATATCACATGGCGGAGGCCAGTTATGACAATTTTCGTCACATGGCCAATTAGTGTCGATATTATCCACTGACCACCACATCCCATCCTAATTCTGAAGACGTTCAGAAGAAGAAAAAGATTAATAAAAATTCAAGATTAAGACAAAGATTAATATTTTCTTTAAATAGCAGTAAAAATGTCATACTATTCGATATTGCATGATGGCTTCTCACTTTTGGGACATTTTTTAGTGACATAGATTCGATGTCACCATCATATTCCATCGAAATAGCTATGACAATGTCAAACTAGTCAAATTATGACCAAAAAAATGTGACGTCACATAACTGTCATATGGTGATCATAATTTAGATTTTAATCCCTATTCGGCATTTTAATCCCTTTTTGGCATAATTTTATGGGAATACAGAACTATTTCATATCTACTGAATAGTTTGATATGGCTATTCAGTATTTGATGGAAATATTTCATATTTTTCGTAATTTTCACAGGGAAAATAACAATTTTTAGAGTTTCCGTTTGAATTTGGAAGATGTGTTATTGCAAATTTTAGACAGACGGAACAGCACTTTTCTCGCGATGTTGGGATATAGTAGTATAATATTCCGTTCATTTCCGCTGAACAATTAGCAATCATTTTGAATATTCTACCATGAATTTGTGGTTTTTTAAATGAAAATGAGCGATACATCAAAGTAGTCTATATTCCATTTCTCCCATATTATCCCTGAATAACAGAGCAATTTTACATTTCCTATAAAAGTTTACATAAATATTGAATGCTCCATGAAAACTATTGGCCTATTTGTTGACAATTTTCAGTAGAAACTTAAAGATTTCACTTGAATTTCCCGGCTTTTTCATTGAAAAAATGAGACAAAAATTTTCAAGCATATTTTCCAGCAAATCCACACACTCAGGGAAAATTTTATTTATGTCAAATGAATACACTTGAGCTTGAAATAATTAAATCCTCGAAATTTCCACATAACTAATAACTTCCACATAACTTAGTTCAAATCAAACAAATTCGTTTGGCACAGATAAATTTTTCTCAATACAAAAGCAAAATAACTTGTAAAATAAAACGACTGTTATTAAATTGATGATATTTTTCGTTTCCAATTAAAAAAGTAAAATATTATTCTCAATTTTTCTAACATCAGGGTGACATTCTCTCGAACTTCCCATGATATGTGGCATTTAGAAAATTTCATTTCATTGATCTCTCAAACGAAAAAATTGTCCTCAACTTAAAAATCCCATTCTTCGTGGGAACTTTCTTCTCTATTTTTTCACCCAGAGGCTGTAGTTTTATTTGATGATCTCAATTTATATCATCATCGAATTATCAAAGGCATTTCACACTCCCTAATCATATTTATGTTCACCAAAGGATTAATAAGATGTCTGTTTTCCAGGTCTCAACGGATAAAAACTTTCTACATGAAAAATAAGGGAACCGTGAAGCAGCCCAGACTCCGCCCTCCGTTTTTTATCTCTGTGGGTACAAGCAGGCTCCTGAAGGCACCGGGACATGTTTTTCAATATTTAGCCATCATGACTTTTCGACGGCTCTTTTTTGGGCAAAATCTCCGAGTCGAATTGGAAACTAGATAATTCAATTAGAAGGATGCCAGCTGCCCCGCTATGGTACCCCAGCGTTAGAGACGGTGAATTCCAGGTATGATTATTACATTTGCCCACCCTCCTGTCGTCATGCTCGTTTCTGCCATTTGAGGCCAATATTTCTTGGGTGGTCATTAAAAAGATCCCGAAATCGGAAGATTATTTCTCAACCGCAGTATTTCTAGAAAATCAGATTACGTTGATTTTGGGAAAGGAAATGTCCATGAACTTTGAAGATACCGATTATATTTTCACGTTAAATGTTTCGAAATTTTTTTTGTCTTTTTCTCTTTTAATTAAAGAACCTTGATTCCATTGACATGAGACCACCTTATCTAATCCTCCAAATAAATTAGTCGGACTGTAGGTGTAACTAATTGAATAAATAAGATTACTAAATCGAGAATGCTCCGCCGAAATGAAGACAATAACTTTCGGTTTTAGTTGAAACTCGAGGTTTTGGAATATTCGTGATTTGAATAAATGAGCATTATTGACTTCTGCAATGAAGGTGGTAAATATATATTTGAAGAATAGGGGGACGCTAGAAAAAATCATAGAGTTTATTTTTAAACTATATTCAAAATTAACAAATTTAAAGAAAAATGTCAAAAACAGTTTTTAACGTACAGAAAATAATTTATGATATGTTCATTTATAGATACACTGATAGAATGATTCATTTATTCCACCAAATCAGTTCAAGCGGTTCTTGCATTAAAACATTTTAGAATTGCGTCTAAAAAAAACTATCAAATGAATTAATTCAATTTTACTTGGTTTCAAAAATCGCTTTCTTGTCATCAAGAAATCACACTTCTCATTAAATCGCGATGTTAACATCATTGTGGGTAATCGTATGTAAGTTGAAATCGGAATTTTCCAATTTAACATCAAAATGATGAATTAGAATGATGCACGGAGAGAAATATTCAGTAAAAATTACGGAACAATTCACGTAATCCGCAATGGGGAATCGTTTTCCGGCAATTTTTATAGAAATGCAAGAGAAGAAATCTGAAACGCTCAGTGAATTATCAGGTTTATCAGCGAACAAAGTCCGAAATTGTCACGTAATTTTTTCCGAAGAAGTAAAATCTTACAGAAACTTCCCGACTTATTATGCCTCCAAAATAAAAAATTCTTGAACGTTCAACAATTCTTATGAAGCTCGTGCGTTATTTCTACGTTTCGTTCCGTAAAATTTCTCAATCGTTGGGGAAAAATTACGGAACGACTTGTTGTTCCCACAGCGGTGAGTCATCAGACGGATGGTTAATTTTTACGGAACAAATGGTAGAATTTACGTGGCCATTCGTACAATTTCCGTCGACTCACAGATTTTATTGAATTTTACTTTGCTTGCGGATTACGTTTCTAAACGTAATTTTTACGTTTTTTTCTGATTTTTATTGAATTTTTATTGAATTTTTCTCTCCGGGTGAATTGGAATTTTCCAATTCATCGTCTTTTTCGTCAAGAAATTATCCTTGTCCTTAGGACAAGTACAAAATTTCTTGACGCAAGTTTTTTTCCATAGTGCCAGATATTTTTCTCTTGAAAATTTTCAAGCCACGAGTTTCTTGATACAAGTAAAGACCTACTTCTTAAAAAACTTAGTTTTTCTCAGTGCATAGCCGTGTCCAAAGTGGTCCAAAAGTTATTCAAAAGAATAAATCATGCATCCACTCCAACAATGAACCAGTCAAACATGCAGCGTCTGTTTGCACAACAGACCAGTCTCCTTTACTCAAAATCTTCGAAAATTTACGTGAAATTGAATCAAGGATGTTCACCCATTCTGCAGGAAGAGTCATAAAACAATTACCCGGGGCGTCGGGTTGGCATGTACCTCTCTCAATTTACCTAACCGTGATTTACCGCGTGTCAGTTCGAAAGGAACAACGGCGCGCGACCCTCATCCCGTGCCCTTGTTACTCGTCATTCAAGAGCAAGAAAGGATTGTTTCCATCCCGAGTTTAAACAGCTGACACAAACGCTGAGAATCAGGAAAATGAAAATATCAAATTTTTCCCCTGACACATTCCATTGAAACTCCCATGATTGTGGCGCATGGGGCAATCAAACGCGAGAGGGGGACGACGAAATTTTGATGTTTCTCATGGATGATGGCGGCAAATATTTGTAAACTCCAGAGTCTGGCAGATACAATTCAACAGCAGTCCCTTTTTTCAGGAAAAATAAGAGTGTGCCCCGCCCACCGTGAGGGCCACACTCTTTGACAAAATTTCCTTGAGAAGACCGACGTGTTTTTGGCCCAAGTGGAGGAGCGCCAATACTGTCAGTCGGATCTGGGGGGGCCCCCGAGGCTCCAGATGCCGCTAATTTTTGCCGATTTGCCGTGACGAGTGCCCCCGGGTGAGAGAAATAAGAGAGGAAATACGCGTATAGTGATGGCTCAATGGTGTACGAAACATTCAGTGGGCAAAGCCGAAGCTAAATTCACTATTCTCACATTCAAGTGATTCGTCACTCACTGCGGGGGTGGGCTCGGAACGATAATCTATTTATTGCGTGCATAATCGTCTACACTCGACGATGGATCTGTTCTTTACTGTCATTTGTGATTTTTGGATTTGGAAGAATCAGGAATAATCGGTTCTGCGTGAATCTCCCGAAAAAAAATAGCACATTTTACAGAATAAACCAGCTTTGGGGGAACACTATTCCATTGTTCTGATTCAAGCGAAAAGTAAAATGACAGAATTGAATAAAAATTCAGTGCGAAGTTCATTCAGGTGCCCGATTTTAATGCAGATTTCAAGGATAAAAATTTATAGATAAATATATTCACAGCAAAACTTTTCGAAATTTTTAAAATTTTTTTCAATTTGTAACACTCATTCCTATAATCGTCTACACCTGGCGATGAATCCATTTCTCATTTGTCATTTGTCATTTCGGGATTCGAATAAAAGCAGAATAATCAATACTGCGAGAATCTCCCGAAAACGGGAGATTGTTTCCCATAACACGGGTTTTACAGAATAAACCCGTGTTATGGAGAAGTTATTCCATTATTCCCATTCAAGTAACAAATAAAATGTGATAAATTAAATGATTAAATTTTGTTGTAATTCTTTCTGCGCGAAAAAAATTATGAATGCAAAAATTGAATATTAATTCAATTCATCTGCCTCATTTTATCAAATTATTCGATAATTCCAATTCAATCATTTTTAATTTGAATGAATTTAATAAATGACTGGCATTTTTTTCTGCTGTTGTTCTGCATCGAAAAGGACATAAAATTACAAAATCAAATGCAAATTCAATATTAATTTCATTCAGCAGCTGGATGTGAATACAAACGCGATACTTACCTCTGAATTCTCAAAAAATTTGTACATTTTGGATTTGAGAAAATCAGAAACAATCCACTCCCAGAGAATTTTCCTGAAAGAAGCTACTAATTTCTATATTAAAAAACCGTTGTAGGCATCACACTGTTCGATAATTCCAATTTGATCATTTCCAAATGAAATAAATTTCAATCACGTCAAATCAGTGAATCGAATGAACAAGAAATATTAATTCAAATCACTGTTCGATGTGAATGCAAATCGAATATTCATAACAATATAAAACAGCTTATTGAATTGTCACATTCAATTATGCGATACTACCAATGATCTCAATATTCTTTTCCTCTTGTCTTTTTCATTCTTCAATCATCGCTTTGTAACGAATTCCGTTAAAAATAAAATAAATATAATACTCAAGGGGAAATTTTCCCCAACTTTTTGAATTCTTACCCTTACCGACACTCATTCCCCTCTCAAATATCCTTCCAAATGTCTTCTTCATATTTTCTGCTGACATCACTGGTGCCCAAATAGTAAAGGGGTTTGGCAACATGACATGCACAAGTGTAACCGCAGAAGTCATTACGATAAATACATAAAAGGTGTTGCAGGGACATTAGCCAACGCCGGGGTCCATACCTCCTTGAGAATATTCCCCCGGCGACAATAATTTGCATTCCTAGTTCGGTTTTGTTGAGCGGAGAGGAAAAAAAGGGAGAGAAGAAGAAGGACTTGGGCAAAGGACATTGGCGATTGGGTATTTCATGAAACTCTGGGCGTGTCGAGGTTCTTCGGGCCATTGTGAGACTGCGCACTTTTCGATGGGGTTGTGTGTACCAGGCAAAACGAGATTAATGTATTTCGGGGTGGACCAGGGGAGAAAACAATGATGCGTGCAGAGGCCATCGAAACAGCTCCCCAGAGTCCAATAGTTTGTTTCCATAAAATACGAATGGATGAGACTGCCCCCAGGACCTAATGATGAACACAAACATTCGGTTGAGATTATTTAAATATTTGGAATGATATTATTAAATGAATTTATTGAATTTATTTAAAAAATGATCCATTCAATTAGCCGATTAAATTAATAAAATGCTAGGGGGCTAAGCCCTTTGCTCGCTCCGCTCGCCAACACCCTGATGACCCCAATGATCCTTATTCTGGCCCTTGTGACCCTTAATGACCCTCATTAAACCCCTCGTGACTTTTATTTGGACACTTAATTTTGGGGTCTTAATCTCATACCCGAAATTTTTATGAGCAGAAAAGTCGATTTGGATTTTTATGATATAGAAAAAGATATATACAGAACCTTATTTTGACCCCTGTGACCCGTACTTTCTGACCCCCATGACCCTTTTTTGGACCCTTAATCTGACCCTTGCGATCCTTCATCTGACCTTTGGGACACTTATTTTGTTCCTTAACTTGACCTCACTATAACCCTTGTGACCCTGGTAACCCTTCGTTTCTGACCCTTGGTCTTTAACCCTTATGGCCCTTATTTGGATCCTTACCCTGACCCTTGATCTGACCCTTGTAACCCTCATTTGGACCCTTGTTCTGACCTCGTAACCCTTGAGACCCATAATATGACCATCATGACCTCTATTCTGACCCTCATGACCCTTATTCTGACCTTCATAACCCTCGCGATCCTTATTTTCACCCTTATAAGCTTTATTTTTGGAACCTCAATTTCGAGTACCAAATTTTCATCACCAGAAGTCAATTATATCTCTTTTGATTTCCTTTTCATCTTACTGTATTCTTTTTACTTATTGCATTATTTTTCGGGAAGATTTACTAAAGATCATTCCAAACAATTTGATCACAAAATCTTCTTCCTCATAAATTGACCTGGGGACGTCCAGCCAATGCATTTTCGTTTGTCTTATTTTTATATTCCTGGGGAATTTGTTTAAACGAATTAATGGGGTTGAATAATTAATTATTGAGGGAGATTGTTGATGCAGGTGAGAAAATGTTCATTTCTTTAAAAGAAATTCTATTGTTCTGATTCAAGTGAAAAGTTAAATGAAAGAATTGAATGAAAATTCAATGCGAATTTCATTCAAGTGCCCGATTTTAATGCAGATTTCAAGAATAAAAATTTCTAGATAAATATATTCGAAGCAAAACTTTTCGAAAAAATTTAAATTTTCACCTGAAGTCGATCTGGACACCTGGCTGGGTCTGGTGACACCTGGCGATGAATCCATTTCTCATTTGTCATTTGTGATTTCGGGATTCGAATAAAAACAGGAATAATCGATACTGCAAGAATCTCGCGAAAAAAACAGCCCGAGAAAAATCAGCAAATTGAATAAATAATTATTGAGTGAGATTGTTGATGCAGGTAAGAAAATGTTAATTTCTTTTAGAAAAATCACATTTTTTACTTGATTTCTGGTGGAATACCCATTACTCTGCGCTCGCCGAAGGCGAGTGCTACTCTCCTAAGGGTTGAAGAACAGTTCTACGCACTCGTACCGAAATGTACTATTTCCCTTAACGCGCAAGTGATGAAAACATAATTTTCCCCAAATCTCTTTCACCTGAAAAAGTTGAACTACTTGAGAAAGAGAGGAGGACAACCAAACAAAACGTGTGCGTCGCGTGCATTTTCCGCAGGCATACGCCTCACCCGAACCAGAGAGCCCGGAAGAGACTCGTACCTCATCCCTCCCCGTCATAAACTAATAAACGCATTAACTACGTGCAACTGTGAGCTACGTCAACAAGTCATAACCGATGACAATGGAAATACATCTCAGGCTAGTTTGACGGAGAAAAGGAGCAAGGAGAGAATCGTGCGACCGTTCACTGATTTACGATTTCGCCTATTGCAAAAGAACAGAGCAAGGGCAAAGATCAATGTTACACTTCCCTGACTCTGAACTTATTACTCAAGGTGTATTTTTGACATTGGCACCCGCTGGCACGCGAGGACACGTTACACCGTAACGAGGGAAGAATGAGAGATATTTTTCTGCTTGTAAAATTTAATGCTCGAGGACAGATACTACATTTTTTCCGGTTGAAATGTGAATCGAAGATTTTTATGACACTTCAAGCTTTGACATTACTTTTTTTTGTCAAAGGATTTGGAGAAAAAAATGAATAGGGATTTTCAGTTGCTTTTTCCTGCAGCTTATTTATTCCAACCTCATAACCTTATGTTGATACCACACCCATATACCCATTAAGTTATATATAAGGAGAAAAAACTTCAGGAAAAATTACGTGACAAAACGTAGTGATGCAACGCGCAGTGCAAAGCTTAACAGTAAAAAAACACAAAAACACAAGAAACGACGATTTCGATACGTCGACGATATACCAAAAGTCGCTCGATGGTTATTTTCATCAACCGAAGGCCCAAATTTCACCTGGGTCCCCCCCAACGGCACTAACTGCCACACTAAAATCTTTTCAAAGAGTTTTACAATATCGTTTTCCCAAAATTCCATCATAAAAATGAAATTTTTTGAGAAATCTACCATTTACGACATAATTTTCCAGGTTTCTTCGATACCAAAAAACAAGACTACGCCACTGGGTCAACATTTTCACTTCCCGTGAAAAAAAAAACAACAAAAAATTAACGTTGAACCCATTGGATTCCCTTCCTCTGGTATTTACGATGCTCTTTTTGTTGCGCTTGTGGTTTTACAACCGGTCATCCTATACCTAGAACTTTCGAAAAACTGAAATATTTTTCCCGAGTAGAAATCCACCGGGGTTTTCAGCAGCGCGGGGGGGAGGAGAGGGGGTTGAAGATGCGCCATGCGTGCCGGCGGACAATAGTGGGCATATTGTGAAAATATTGATTACAATTCAGCAACAATGGAGAACAATGGGTGTGTACCGGGCGTTCGTACTTGAGTAAAAAATCTTCTCGAAGGCCACTTGGCTATTTTTCCGATGCCTCTGGCACAAGCCGGAGGTGCTCCAAGGAGAATATGACAATATGCATACCAAGTCACGTAGGACAAAGCGTTATCCACGTTTTCTTTTCTCCTCTTGCACCCTTGAATTGAGAAGGGGGTACGCTTTAACAGACAGACATATTGCTGAGTCGTCTGAGGGGACATTTGAATTTTCTCAATATTTGAATTGTGTTTGGATTCTAGTAAATTGTTTATTTCAATTTTTAACATTGAACAGACTAGATGAAAATAAAATAGAGGATTACGAAGTATTTTAGCCGTTTTTTTCAATTGAAATGCTTTTTTACCAATTTTCATATTTTTCAACATTTTGATCATTCATACATTTTTTAATAGTATATTTCGTTACGAGTGCGGAAAAGAGTTTTTCGCACTCGCCTTCGGCTCGTGCTATAAACCTCCCACGAGCCAAATAGTATATTGTGCCCCTAGGGAGTAAAAGTATTTTCTGACGAGTGTGATTATAACCAAAAACTTAAATTAAGATTTTTTTTTTAATTTAAATAAAAACTCCATTAATATTATCCAAATAAACTTATTTACCTGATTCATACTATAATTCATTTTTCCTGTGTACATTTGACATGATCTGAAATTCTTCAGCAAATATTTCTGGTACTTGAAAAAAGCGGTATAATTCATTTTTCTAAATCCCAAAAGCATATAATCGTGTTCAAACGATTCAGAATATTGACAGATGTTTCATTTTATTGTTTCTTCATCATCATGTTAGAAAAATGAGAAAATGAGAATAATAGTTCCATTTTTCTTCTTCAAAAAAAAATTCTTTGAACTCTCACAAACTGACATATGTCACGCGTGTACGTTACCAATAGCACGGTGTCGCGTGTCAAAGATAACGCGACACATGCGTTCAACCCTCTTCCTCCCCCTCTCCAAAAACCGCCCGCAATTAGCCGTCCTAAACACCGCCACACTTTGTGTAATTGTTTCAACTCAGACCTCCGTCGAAGTTTTTTCAGAAAAAAAAATCCTACGGTAAAAAATTTAGTTGTATGACATTTCCTAATGACGCAGGCATCTGGTGCTTGAGCATTTAATCGTGAGGATCTGGCAGAATGAGTGATCCCCTTGTTAGCGATTAGAGAAACGATACGGAGGGTTAAACGACACGGGCAGGTGAGAAGGAAAAGCATTTTGATTATTTTTTCGGTGGAATTGTCTCGAGGTACGTACTGACGGACATCTAGAAAAATGTTTTATTTGAAGTATGAAAACTGTACATGTAGATCAAATGAGTACATTTATTCCAATAGCTCGCAAAAGAGTTTCATAGAGAAAAAAATTCTTCAATTTCACGGAAGTATCCGTAATTTTCAAGAATTAATTCTTCATTTTTACAAAGCAATCCCCAATTTTTCGGGACCTCCACACATTTAACAGTAACTCTACAATTTAACAGTAATTATAATTTATGAACATGCATATTTATAAATTATAATTACTGGTAAATGTTGTAGCCGTCAATTAGTTCATCACTCTTAAACTTTCAATTAGTCAAGTAATCATCAATTTAAACATTCAAATTTTGAACTGTATTATTAATCAATAATTTAGTTAGGAAGATTGCCGATTATCTGGCTAGTTGATAATCCCTTTTAAGAAATTAGAAACATTCACTTAATTGAAAATTTACAGTTCAATATTATCAAATATTTAGAGAAAGGAGAATTCCATAAAAATTACCAGAAAAAAATGTAAAAATTACGTTTCGAAACGTAATCCGTGAGCGAAGAAAAGTTCAATAAAAAGTGTGAGTCGGAACTAAAATTGTACGAATCGTAAATTCTACGATTTGTGTTAATTTGTGCGATTTGTGTTGTAATTTAATAATGATAATAATAATAATAATAATAATAAATTGTCATTTCTCCGGTTGCATATAGCATCATGTTCAACGGTGGTATAATCTCAGAGTTGAGAAAATACTCGAGATGAGCACGTGGTTGGCACTGGTATGTACAATGTCGTCACGTTTTCACTTGGTTTTACGATCATACCGATGTGTCAGCAAAAGCGAACATTCAGTCGAGTGTCTTTCACACTGCGGTCTTATTGCCGGTCACGAAGCAAACTCGTCCCCTATCATTGTGATCTTTTTCGAGAGTTGAAAATATTTAAATTGTGCGAATGCCTGCATTCACATTTATATTCCAATTCAAACATTGTAGAGAACAAAAATGGCAAGCTTTTGTTCTTTTGTCCATTGATTTGAAATTGAAAATGCAATAAAAAATACAATGAATAACAGAAATAGTTCACTGAAGCGATTACTAAGTTTTCAACGAACATATTTAGCCGACCGGCACCAATATCCAGTACAAGTGTGACCTAAAGAAAAGTTTAAAGAAGGGAAACTCGAAACCAGCAATTTTCTATTTAAAATAATAATAACGAATGTCTATGGAATGCTTATTTCAGTGTTATCATAACCAACTAACCTTTAAGGTACGTTATGCAAGTAATAGCTTCTTCTGCATGCTAAAAATGTCAAAACGTATTTTCTTTTCTAGTCAACTCTATTACAATTTCACATTCGCGGGGAAATTCTATTGTTTAAAATTTTTTTTTTTTTACAAATTCTGCAGCTTTTCCGCGCGTTTGTTTCATAGACATCTTCAATAAAAAATATTTTATAGGAGACATCAGTAGTCCCGATGTTTCTATGCAACTGATTGTATAGAGATATGTTCTATAAAAATTTCCTCGAGGAATTTTTATAACTTTGGTTCCTCTTGTCATCTATAATAAAAAGAAATATAAAAAGAATAAAAAAGAATATTTCTCATTGTCCAATGAACTTGTTGGATATTCAGTTCGAAATGTTGCGCAAACATTGGCATCAATTATCCGATATCCATGCTCCTGATTAATGTGAATTCTATTAGAATGGAAAATTGTATTATATTGGCAATGAGAACCATCTACGGTTGGATCGATCTATCGTAATGACATGCGCGCCGAGCGCACGTTCGATCTCGTTAAAAAAAATCAATAAAATTTTCTATTATTGTATTGAAAAATCAATATAATATTTTCTGTTGAATATTTTTGTGCTGCGGAATTTTTCAATAAAATCGGCGAAACCTGTGAAAGGCTCCCGCTCCTTTTACAAATTGCCATACGTTACCAATCTTCAATAGTTTCTACCGCAAAAATAACAAAGAAAAAATCAAAATCAAAATTACATAAAAAATGTAAAATAATATGAATAAACAATACAAGCAGTACAGTTAGAAAATAGCCTCAGCTCTTCTTCGCTTCAATTTCATGATATTCGGATATTTCTATACGAATATTTTTTATACAAATTACTTCCATTCGATTTCTATAGGTTTGATCCTATACGACCCACTGCCACATGTATAAAAAACATTTCGTATAGAGTTGCAACATTTCTCTACGTTTTTCTCTAGAGCGTTTAGACATCTTTCGTATAAAAACAAAAATTTATGTAAAAATTAATGTATAGAAATAATTTGTATAGAAAATATTCGTATAGAAATATCCGAACATCATATACGGAAATCCTATAGAATTCCTATACGCAATGCGTATAGAAAATTTCTATACGGTTTTTTCATACGTGTCAGGTTCCCATAAACATTAAAAGCCAACCCCTCAACTTCAAAATCTCCTAATAATTGTTTTTTTCCTTCTCGGTTTAGATTTTTCCATGGGAACAAAATCATGAAGGGAATTCGCGTCTTATAGTCCTTGATCACGATGCTGAAGCATTTGCAGGAGCATTTCATTATTATAAATCAATGAGCCACCAACGACAACGGCCAACCTACTCTCCGCCCAGTAGAAAACAAAACGCCTCCGTACTGCGAAAAATGCTTCTCAATCGAATTGAAATGAGACCCCAAGTGTGTACCGTGTGCGTAATCACGAGTCACTTGGCAGCTCACTCGTCTCTGTACTGTAATCGATTGCTCGTCGACCCCAGCACTTTTTTGTTTATGGTCACTCTTCAGTTGCGCTGAGCGTTTGTACAATGAATTTTTATTCATCCCTGGCAAATATTATATCGATATCGAAACCACTCTGGTCCATTGTTTTCCGCGTCAGAGGGGCCTCTCGACGCCAGATTTCTCGGGGATTTCTCTCTCTTGCATTTTCCAGGCGATGGGACACTCTTTGTCCTTGTGCGCTGACCCTGCAACGAGCTCAGGCGATTTTTTTTGAGGATTTTTGTGGCTGAGATCGCACGTTTGGGTAAACTGGAGCTCTTCGATTACATTTGAACTCCTTCATTTTTATTTATTTCGTTTTATTTTTCAATCTGTTATTCATTTATTGGTAAATTTGTTTGATTAAAGGTGGGGTCTTTAATGCCTTTAATTTAATATAATGAACTATGCTCCAGACATTTTTGATAAACAATAAATTTTATGGAGTTGTTATCGTTGACGATGACGTTTTATTGGAACAATAAATTCAATCATTCTATTAAATATTTCAAATCATTTTGGTCTCGGAGGATGAAGTGCAACTGAAGTTTGTATTCGCTGAATACTGATCAACCGATGAACTGAGAATATGGAAATCAATTTGGGGAGAAAATAAAAGCCAGGAATACTACATTTCGATCGCATTTAACATGTTTCATTTGGATTCCATTCATTTTCAGTCGATCTTCAGTTTTTTATTGATAAATTTTATTCAATAACAGATAGAACATGTTTTCGAGTAATAATCGCTGTATTTCTGACTTTTTCTGTCGTGAGAGTTCAAACTTCACTGAAAAAAGCTATTTCTCGCTGAGTTTATCTTATCGAATGTGAGATTGGAAGAATAATTTTTGCATGCATACTCCGGGGAATCCAACGTTCGGATGACAGGAATCAGTCACGCGAGACTTGTCAATGCGACGAGATTTATCTTTTTATATTTTTACATTCATCCTCCCGGAGTCTGGTATTGAGGGGAAGATGTCTTTAACATGGGGGCCATTGATCTTTGGATAAAAGAAATTCTCACTGTTTATGGATCTACTCTTTTAATAACCCTGGTGATTGTTTCTATCGTCAATTGGCAGTGGGCGAGATTTGTCAAGAATATCTATCGATTGCACCTGGTGGGATTCGAAGCAGAATGCGCTGAGTTGGCTGGGAATGACAAAAAACGTCTGTTTGCTCCACTTAACGGAGCATTCTCTAATGATGAGATTTTGCAGTCCGAGAGGGCGATTAGGTTATTGGAAATTGGGGTGAAAACAGGTGAGAGAATCTATTATTTTATGAATATTATGGAAATGCGGGCGGATAGGACAATTTACCACGTGATATTTGCAGCAGATATTGAGGACAAGGAGATATTTTTGGCATAAATTGTT
The DNA here is from genome assembly GCF_001412515.2 of Diachasma alloeum. NCBI lineage: Eukaryota > Metazoa > Arthropoda > Insecta > Hymenoptera > Braconidae > Diachasma > Diachasma alloeum. The sequence continues at coordinate 2,378,830 of NW_021680345.1, forward strand.
CTTAACTTCGCCATCTGCACATTATTCACAAAATAATCTGCACAAGAATTATCTCAAGACAACTCGAAAAAATTATTTATATATTTTGTTGCAAATAGTTTTTTATAGCAAAGGTCTAAGAAAATTGTTTGTGCAACAATTGTTTATGGAAATGTGAAGTCCTAAAAGAAGAAATTTCCTCAGAAATGTTTCTAGACCACGTCATTTCTAAGAAATTCGCACAATCATTGACACAGAAATTCGTGTCAACAAAACGAGATAGAAATTATTTTACGCATCATCTTGCAATATTTTTTTATTAAAAGTACCATTTTCATGGGAGGAATCGCGCACAAAAAGATTTCATAGGAGCTCCTGCATCCGCATTCGCCAGAAAACTCGAATGTATTTCTATCGGACTTCTGCTGCGGGAGCTTGTTGAAGCTCCTCATACAGTTTTCTTATAATAAAAAAAAACTAAAAATGCAATCAATTTTTTTCAATTGTTTATGATTAAATTTTTGGATTCAACAGGGGTGAATTTTGTTTCAGTTTTCAACATGTGTTTTCAGTGAAATTTTTCCGTTCTTTCGATTGAGTATGATCTCCATTAGCTCACTCCATCGAAATACTATATTTCGTCATTATGTCGAAAAAATTTTTTTTGCGAATATGAGTTTGCGAGGCGAGGGTTGCAATCATATGAGCTAGAAAAGTTTTTTTCGGTCTAATGACGAAAAATATTTTTGTCATAACGGCTATAGGCAGTGATTCACGTACACGTAGCGTACGTGAAGCGCTGCCTTACGACCGGAGTGACAAAAACGTCTTAAAATTACCAAAAAGAGTTGAAAATTCAGCACCATACCCTCTTCCCCGACTTTGATTGCAGATTTTTTAATTCTCTTACTCAAAGTGCCTGTTTTTAAATAGAATAATGCTGTCAATAAAAAAAGTGACTGTTTTTACAAAAAATATTAAAAGTATTTTTTTCTACGTTTTGTTTTTGATATTTTCGTCATTCCGGCCGTACGGCAACAATTTACGAACGCGTAGCCGTTACGGCCGAAATGCCAACAAATATCATTCGACATTTCTAACCCGTATGATTGCAACCGTCGCCTTCGGCTCGGGCTGCAAACTCATATTCGCCAGAAAGGTTTTTTTTCGTTCTTCGTTTTTTAATTTTTCATTTCAAAATTTGAAGAGAATCAACAAATTCATCGGGTCATTTTTCGGAAAACGACTTTATAAGTTTCGTCAATTTCTTTCACCCAAAGATATTTTGAAAATGGTACTTTCGAGTAACTTTCGCCTGGATCTCTGTCGTGTATTGATAAACTAGGACAAGCGTATTTTTCTCGATTTTTCTTTCCAAATCGCTTCCTCAAATTGTTGGTAAACGATTCAATAACAAACGCATTTTCGAGAAAAAAAATGCACTTATCCTAGTTTACCAATTCACCAGATATCTTTTTATCATTCGATAAGTGGAGTGCATGAAAGCTCAATCGCTTACATCGAGAAAATTTTTTTCCCTAAAAAGGGGAGAACATTCAATTCTACCCCGACAGAACTCATCTGATCTGCGTGGACTGGAATCGAAAGCTAGAAGACTACCTAACGAAGAGCGATCGCGCCTGGCAATTTTCCCACGTCAAATTCGAGAAGTTGATAATCGGCGATGGAACGTCCCTAAAAGCAATCCCGAGTAACTGTGTGGATGCAGTTGTCACCGTGAGGTCATTGTGTGCGTGTTCGTCAGTGCGAGAGACATTGCGGGAGATTCGAAGGGTCCTGGCCCCGGTAAGACAATCTTTCCCATTACCAGCTCCCGAGGACTCCCTTTCCTTCTCCGCAGTCGATAAATTGCTGGCAACCGGAAGAATATCCTGAGCTTTATTCTACCGCTGTTAAAGTAGTATAAACGTAACTTAAATTTTGACGATGGAAATTTGAAATAAATTCCAAACGGAAGTTGATATGAATAAAAACATTCTGGTTGAGTCCGCGCTCTAATTGGCAGTCTCGTATTATTGAAAATACTTAATTCAAAAGTGGCAAAATAACTCAGGAAAAATTCAGGACAAAATGCTAAAAAAAATAGGAAATTTTCAATTATCACCTATAACATTTGATGAATTGGATGGAATGAGGAAAATCATACGCAATTATACGCTATATATATGTTTGAAGAACGAATACTGCCCTTTAAGATGGTATATCAATATTTCGATTGGTTTGACACAAAAGAATAGAAAAAAACCAGCCAAAATTGATTTTGAAGTAAAAGCACGAAAAACCAATTTTTGCGTAAAAGTGCTATAACTGAATGAAAAATGCTCAGAAAGGAATGATTCATGCGTCAATTTGGAGCTTATTTAAAGTTTATCCAACAGGAAGAAAGACATTAGTGTGAAAACCAGAAAAAGGACCAGCATCAAGGTCACGGATTGTTCTATAGGGGTTAGAGACATTTGTCATGTTTAGAGACATTTGCACGCCATTTCGAGACTCGCTCTTAGTTTATAACAGAGATGTCAGACAAGATATGAATGTTTTTTTGGGCTCAAATGAAAGAGCGGGTGGAGAAATGTCGTGCTGATGCCTCTAAAGATGGTTTTGAACCAGGGGAGACTCCTAGACCCCACTGGACAATGTTGTCACAACTCTGCTTTTCAATTGAAAACAGGCATCATCTTTATTAATAAAAACATTTCTAATAATTTTGCTTTTGATTGCAGGGAGGAAAATATTTCTTCTTAGAACACATACCCGACAAAGAAGAGACATTCGCCCGTTGGCTGCAGGGTTTCCTAACAAAAACAAAAATCTACCCATCATTATTCGGTGATTGTAGACTGGACTCAAATCCCCTCTACGACATAAAGACCGCTGGTTTCTCGAAAGTTTCCTGCGAATCGATTGTCCTCAAAGGCTACGTTACCCACCCATATCATTTATATTTAACTCGCAACCACATTATGGGCACTGCCACTAAATAATTGAGTAAAATACAGATATAAAATCAGGTATTTTTACAACCAATGAAGAATCATTGTACAATAGTTTTTATTAGCAAAAGATACTCATCGATATACATATTTACAATGGCACTCTGCACGTTGAAATTATCGTCAATTAATTAAAGAAATTAATTTGATTCAATTTCATTGGAAGGATTCAGTAATAAAAAAATCACTCGTGCCGAATACCTCATGAGTACAATAATTTCCAAATATTTGATGAAACGATTAAACTCATAGTAAAATAATAAAACGTCATCGTCAACGATAACAACTCCATAACATTTATCGTTTATCAAAACTGTCCAAAACGTAGTTTATTCACAATACTAAAATCAATTTTTTCAAAAACTAAATTTTATCATTTATAAGTTAATAGAAAAGAATATTTTTTACAGTAAACGAAAAGGTACAAAATTGAATGAAAATACAACAGGTAATTAACAACGCAATAACATTTCCCATTACTAATCATCCGAGTCGGAATCATCTCGTGTTCGAAGTGTAATCACTGATTTTTTCCTCAAATTATTATTAATATTCTTACTTGACCGACTCCTCTCATAATTCTTGTTCATTGGAATCGTCAGTCCATCCCCGGAGTCCTCAAAGGGATTGTGGAATAATTTTGTACATTTTATACTGTCAATATCACTTGACTCATCATCAATTAAATTATCGTGACTATCGGTGGGGTTTTCAAGGCAGAAATCAACTGAACTCTCGTCTTCCGAAGTCAGCGCTCGTTTCCTCGAGTTTCTCGTGCCCTTTCTCACCGAAAAAATTAATTTTCTCGAATGATTTATTGATTTAACCGGTGACACCACTGAACTCGATTTTCTGTCGTCCTTTTTGAGAGATCTCTCGAGGTCATCGGGTATTTTTGCGATTGATACGCTGAGGTCCATTAATTTAACCCCTGGCAATTTTTCCTTCGGTGATGGCAATCGTTTATCTGAGCATTTAATTACTGCCTGAGGTTTCTTCGTTGGTAACTTGACCGGTGATGCCAATCTATCCACTGAAGATACCCTGAGTAATTTAACAACTGGAGTTAAAGTTCTAGTCTGTTTAATTGGAGACTGGGAACTCCTCACTGACGAGTTTCTGTCATCACTGGGACTGCGTCCCTGGACATCATCCTCCTCAAATTCTGCTTTACGCTTGATCCCACAGGACCTCGTGCGCCTCCCCAACAGCAACACCATCGATCCGCTCGACGAGCCACTGGAATCAGACTCTACTCCTTTCAATGACTTATTTTTGTCAACACTCCTACCAACATCACTACTAACACGCTTATTAATAACTCCAGTCTCAGTTTTAAACCTCTTAGGTGGGCTCTCCTGAACTTCCTCTGACTGCTTGGACGACGCATCATCGTAGCTCAAAACTCTGATAAAACTCGGTCTCGTGGTATTTTTGATAGACTTCCCAGGGCTCTCAACTGCCCCCGCAGATTTCCCCGAACCACTCCTCATATTTTTCGTAGTTCTCGCACTCATCTTCTTATCTTTCACCCTCGAGCTCTCGTAAATCTCCTCCTCGTCACTCGGCAGGATACTCCCAGAGAAAATTGGCACAGTTTCACTCGTCAAGTCGTCAATAATCCTCTTCTGGTCCTCAGAGAGTTCATCCTCCGCAGTCCTCCTCCTCATCGATCTCCTCTGGGCCCTGTGGTAACTCATCTCCATCTTCGTGATGAAATCATTGTCGTCGTCCGAGAAGAACTTGATTACTGGCTCCAAGCATCGTCTCCTGATCCCATTCATCGTCCTCCGGGGTTTCATGTCTCGAGAGGATTCACTGTAGGAGTCACTGTCGATCGTAACCGTTGCTCTTATCACGGTCCTCCCCTCCTCCTCACTCTCCTCTCTGTCCTCACCCTCGTCACCCTCGTCACTTTCTTGTCCATCTCCTGGAGCTGGAGACTCCCTCATGGAGGCATTAATCCCATCTAGTAATTCACTCTTGTCATTCGAGGGTTTCACCTTCACCTTCTTAGAATTGACTTTCCTGCTCTTGCGTTTCTTCTGCTCATTCTTCGCTTTTCTCAGGGCTGAACGTTGCCTCATCCTCCTGATGGCTCGATTATCCAGTTTTTTCTCGAATTTTTCCTCCTCTCGAGTCAAATCTCTATTATTTATGACTCCTGATGGTTTATCAGAGTCACTCAACGGTCTTCTCGATCGAGTTGGATAAAGAGAGGAACTTTTACTCTTCGGTGATGTCTTTTCAGCCTCTGAAGATGCTTGTAGAGTGCCAGATTGACTAGATAATTTTTTAGGTCGTCCCCGACGTCTGGGAACCGTATTCGCCTCTTCTCTTTCATCCTGAGCTTTCTCAGGATCAACAACTGATTTCTTTGAACGTCTAAGAAGTACAGAAGGGATTTTCTTCTCCATTCTTTCGTCCCCTGGTTTCGATTCATCAGTCTCTGCAGCTCCCTGAGCTTTCTGAGAATTAATACCTGATTTCTTTGAACGTCCAAGAAGTTCAGCACGAATTTTCTTCTCTCCTCTTTCGTCCCCTGGTGTCGATGCATCAGTCTCTGTAGCCCCCTGAGTATTCTCAGAATCAATATCTAATTTCTTCGAACGTCTAAGAAGTACAGAAGGGATTTTCTTCTCTACTCTTTCGTCTCCTGGTCTCGATTCATCAGTCTCTGTAGCCCCCTGAGTTTTCTCAGAATCAATACCTGATTTCTTTGGACGTCTAAGAAGTGCAGAACGAATTTTTTTCTCCCCTCTTTCATCCCCTGGTCTCGATTCATCAGTCTCTGTAGCTCCCTGAGCTTTCTGAGAATTAATAACTGATTTCTTTGAACGTCTAAGAAGAACAGGAGAATTTTTCTTCTCTCCTCTTTCATCCCCTGGTGTCGATTCATCAGTCTCTGTAGCCCCCTGAGCTTTCTCAGAATTAATAACTGATTTCTTTGAACGTCTAAGAAGTACAGAAGGGATTTTCTTCTCTCCTCTTTCGTCCCTTTGTGTCGATTCATCAGTCTCTGTAGCCCCCTGAGCTTTCTCAGACTCAATATCTAATTTCTTCGAACGTCTAAGAAGTACAGAAGGGATTTTCTTCTCTTCTCTTTCGTCCCCTTGTGTCGATTCATCAGTCTCTGCAGTCCCCTGAGCTTTCTGAGAATTAATAACTGATTTCTTCGAACGTCTAAGTAGTACAGAAGGGATTTTCTTTTCTTCTCTTTCGTCCCCTTGTGTCAATTCATCAGTCTCTACAGCCCCCTGAGCTTTCTGAGAATTAATAACTGATTTCTTTGAACGTCTAAGTACAGAAGGGATTTTCTTCTGTGCTCTTTCGTCCCCTGGTGTCGATTCATCAGTCTCTGCAGCTCCCAGGGGTATCTCGGACTCACTAGCTGATCTTTTCGAACGTGTAGGAGGGTTAGAAGGCTGTTCCCTGTTCTCTTCACACTCCATCATGATTATCGTACTCTGATCACTCTCCTGTGAGTCCAATTCAATTTTTCCAGTCTGAGGAACACTCCTCATATTCCTGGACAAAAACACCTCTGTTTCTGGAGAACCTCTTGACGTTGAACTAGACTCATTCACCCTTCCATTTTTCGAATTTCCCCCAAGTCTTCTATGCTTCTCTCCCCCTGATTTACCCCCAGTCCTCCCCAAAAGAGTTTCAGACAGTCTCTCCAAGGGAACAGTCAGGATTTTCTTAGTACAAAGAGACAGAAGATTCTCAGTTTCATCTGCCACAGAACTCTTAACAGAACTCCCTGAAGACTCGTCCTCATCAGTATCAGAATCAACCTCCCGATACTGAACCTTCCTCTTCTGTCTCCTCCTCAGGCTCTTCCTCTTCGCAACTCCACCGATAATCTTCCTCTTCGTCTTGGTATTGAACCTAGGACTGGGCACAAGCCCCAGATTCTTCAAGAACTTCTTCTCCCTGCGCTCAGACGGTGGATCAGAGGAATCCTTACTATTTCTCGAATGTTCATGATTCAAGAACTTTTTACTCTGTCTCCTAGCATTCATAGTCGTCCTCCTCTTGACACTAGGGACCGTCATTTTCACTTCAGGAGTTCCCTGCAACGCAGGATGAAGGTTACCAGTCTTGGGGACAATCTGATCCTCGCTGTCCATCGTAGAAGACACGATGATATCCATTGGAGAGTTCCTCCCAGTCCACAACTTCCTCCTATTCCCCTTTTTCATCAGGGGTGGGAGCCTAGGGGTTCCCCTGCCACTCGATTCACCAGAGCCCACGTCAGACTCCTTCCTCAACCCATGAATAGTGGCTTTACTAGTGAATTTATCTATGTGTTCACCAAGATCCTCGAGGACGTCAGATATCTTCATACTCGGTGCCATCAGATTCATGACTTCAGAGTCAGATCCATCGCAGGAGGTCAATCTACTTCTGTTCAGTGACTTCTCCACTGTCTCCTCGAGTTTACTCAGGATCATGGAAGTCTCCAGGGACTTGTCCAGGGATACGTTATTGTTATCACAGATTTCCTCGGTCTCTTGATGTGCTGGAGTGTTTAGTCTCGATTGCTCCAGGGGATCTCTAGTTTCTCGTGTTTCCTCAGGGTCCAGAGGATCCCCAGGGTCTAGGGGTTCCTCAGGGCTCCTGGATCCCTCCATTATCACCAGCATCTCTGATCTATTCGTGATGTTCGTGGAGCGAATGTAGGGACCAGTGGCCACTGAAGTGCTGTTGGAGGCTCCTTCTGGCCTCTGCATGGAGATGGTGTTGGTTGTTATGGGGTATGTCTCGAGCTTGGGACAGTTCTCTTCACTCAGGGAGGAATCGGGGTTATTTGTGAGTATCAGCTCATGTAGGATTGAGGGGTCTTCTTTGGTTGGGTAAGGGGCCTTGCCAGTGTCCAGCCAGTACTGGATGAGCGATGGGGACTTTCGGATGGGGGCACGATTCTTGTTGAAGGATTTTTCGTTTTCACCCTCGTCGTCTTCTTCGTCGTCCTCCTCCTCCTCGGCATACTCCTCGTGGGGACCTCCCTCGTCTCTTGGGTCCTCTGAATCTCCCTCGTAATGCTCTTGCAGTCCTTCGTTGGGCTGCTCACGGGGCCTTCCCTCCAAGTACTCTTCTAGCTCTCCCTCGTCGTCCTCCTCTTCTGATGGGGAGTCGAGAGTTATTTCAATGTCATCGGTTAACTTAAAATAAAGGAAAAGGGGATTAAAATAAAATATTCACTATCCGAGGGAAAAGGATTGGTCTTTCTGTTTAAATTGCGGTGGATCAATGGGAGAAAAACGTGGAATAATGGTGTGAAAATTATCGTATAAGGGATGTTCTATGTCAACTATCTTTTTTTAAACTATTTTTATTTCGATTTTGTTAGGGGAGAGTGTGCAATATAAAACCGCCGAAAAACGACTATTGGATACAATTCAAGCAAAAGAAAAATTTTTTCTTATCAACATTTTTTGGTATTGGGAGTACTGATGAGAATAATAATTTTCTATTCGTCTTTTAATTCAATTGGTTAGATTAGGCCGATTAAACTTCTTTTTTCTTTCGATTGAAATTTAGCATCGCATTTTCCTTTTTCCCACTCTGGGTCTCCACCTGGGCCTTGCTCTAGACTTTGGATTTTGCTGTGTCAATTTCTTTTTAATTAATTCATTGACAAAATTTTCTCCTGTCAAAAATTCTCAATAATTTTCCATTCTACTGAATTTTTTATCTCTTGACAGACCTCAAATTGTCCTTAATCGTCTATCTATTGGTCTGGTTACCCTACGCAATTTTTTTCACTGAGCTGAAGCAATTCAAACGGAAAGGCCTGAACTTTTCACTCCGACAGTAGCCTGGGAGAAGAGTGTATGTACCTTTGTGGAGTACTTTTCGAACAAATTGTCCCATACTCTTTTACGATTCTCGGTTATGTGCTCAGGTAACTGGAAGCAATCGAGTTTCTCCTTGCCCTGTGTTATTCTGCAAAGGGATTTATTTTACATTATTGTTTTGTATTGTTGGGGAGTTGACGAGCTGGAAAGTTAACCTCAACCGTTAGAGTTTTGGTGGAGTACAGACCTTTCAAGACCCCGTAAGTATGATTGCGAGAGCAGACCATTGGATCCAGCGTCAGAATCATCCATTCCTAGGGGCTTGCTCAGTCAATTATCCGGGTAACACGGTTTTACGATACAATGGAGCACTTTTCAGTTATCATTTTCGGAGTGCGTGCGACATAATAAACAAGGCGGGAAGTAAACAGGGAGGCAAGTAACGCCGCCGAATTTGGAGCGGAGCGCAACAGTGGAAATAAAGGGTGACGACATCTATCGGTCGAGGGTAAAGGGAATACTCGGGGGGTAATGCTGGGAGGAAGATTTGGAGGGCTCGAGCAGGGTTTGGCGTGTAAATTACGTTGATAAATTACACCGTTTTTTACCGACGTAATTTACGTAAATTACCTCGACGGATTTTTTACATTTTTTACATTCCTTCGAAAAGCTTGCAATTTTCGATTACCAAATTTTTTTATTTTATTCCGAATGACGAAGACGCAGTATTGGACACAAAAAATAGTATATTATGGCCCGAGGATAGATAAACAGCGAATTTTAATTTCACTTTGTTCGGTTAGAACGCGGTTCTCGGTACTTGAGGTATAAAATATCATTTTATGTCACTAGGATCGTAAAACTGCGATTCTAACATCGATTTCCTCGGTTAAATCGCGGTTTTTGGGCCCAGAGACATAAAATATTGTATGCCACATGGCGATAAAACTATTTCCTGACTCGAGTGATTAAAATCCTCAATTACGAGGTGAGACCCTCGTGGTTTATCACCCTTGCGAGGTATAATCTTCGCGAGGCTTCACGGTTTACGATAAAAGGTAATGTCGGCTGGTTGTTTACATTTTTTACATTTATTACGTAAATTACGCGTTTTTTACAATGACATGTAAAAAACTGCGGTCATCGACAGATGTGCGCAACGCTGGGCTCGAGTTTGAATGGGAACTTTTATTTACAGTTTTTTTCTTGCACCAGCTACGTTTCTCAGCACGCGAAAAAAAATTTTCTTCTATCAACACCACCAGTGCAAGCTGAGCAATTAAAAATAACAGGATGACGAAAACCTGGACAGGTAAGACTCATTAAATATTCGTAAATAAGTCATTAAAAATTCGTACAGGTTATAAGTGACATACATCTAATGTCAAACGAATTTATTCGAACATGCGGTGTTAATTTGACACCATAATACCATAAATACCGATTTCTCCTGCGGATGACATAGAGATCGTTTTTGTCGATAGGTCCTAGAGTTTGCGCATGCGTACATAGGCTAGATAATGCGGGAAAAGTGACAGTCTCCCGCGTAAATCAGTGAACTGTGTAGTAGATGTAAACAGCTACATCAAACGAGAAAATTGATTATTTTCCAAGTGAAAAATTCATGTTTATGAATAATGAACATTGTTGATTCCCTGGTACGACGCAACGCTGGATTCGGTGAGTGTTGAGTCTCCACATATGTCTTATAATTGGATAAATGTTACTGGTCACCTCCACATGACGTTTTTGGAGGTTATCTCCGCTTCCATTTGGTTGTTTGCTCTTTCACGCGACACTGAGTTAATCATTTTAAATTAATAGTGAGAAATGAGACGAAAAATGATGTGACAATATTTTTCAGAATCGATACGAGACTATGACCTCGCATTATACCGACTAAAGTGCTACCAGGACGATATTTACCGAGGAATAACTCCAAACACAGACGCCCCAGACTTCAATCCAGAACCGCCAGTTTTCGCCTGTCGCTTTTGTCCGAATCCAGGATATGAACAAATTCTTGCTCTTGCTAATGAGGATGGGAAAATTGCACTGCAGGATATATTGGTCAAGGGAGAGGCCAATCAAGCTCTTGATGGTACACAAGTAAGTTGAATAACGAATAAGGAAGGTTTTACCAAAGGAAATTCATCGATTCAGTAGCGAAGCGTTAAAGCGATTCATTTTTCACTAGGGAGAACTGTTCAACGCTGATATTTACCATATTTTATCATTTTATATTGTGGATGCTGGGATATTTACATTTCACTCCGAAAATTTTTGATGGATGTGCGTAGAATTTTTGATAATGATGACTTTATTCATAGAATTACTTGCTGAGGACAATGAAAAGACGTTTTTGTTGTTTCTGAGATTGTAAACAAAAAAATCTTGATAATGACGAATACACTGAGCAATATGCGACAAATCTTGACATTCTCCATAACCATACACTGAGAGAAAAACAAACACATTTTCAAAAAAGTTTTGTTTAGGCCAACAAAATGGCTAGTTGAAAATTTCCAAAAAAGAATTTGTATGGTTTGAATTAAAAAGTCTCAAACATGAATAATTGTTCTGCTTTCGATAGCAACGAAATATTTGGCGCAACAAAGATTTTTCGGAAGCAAAATGCGTATGGGAGTATCGAAAAAAATTTCATTCCGGCGCACTCTGCATGTTTGGCACAAAAAAATCCATTTATGATAATTTTCAAAAAACTATTTTCTTAGCACAGGTGAGACTTCTTTGAGAACTGTCGTTTTTCTCTCAGTGTATGAATAATCTTGTGTCTGTCCGGATCCCACCCCAACATAAATTACCTGTCTCTCCTTCATCATCCCCACTCACCATCTAACCCATAAAAATCTTTCAGGCCCACTGCAACGCGATCTTCGACATAGCCTGGATGCCGAACGAGCTGAAGCTCGTAACAGCCTCAGGAGACCAAACAGCGCGCCTCTGGGACGTCTCCACCCAGCAAATAACCCAAGTAGACTGCTTCAGCGCTCACAGCCGCAGCGTGAAAACCGTAGTATTCCGCCCCCAGGACAAAGCAGTGTTCGCGACAGGAGCCCGTGACGGAGCGATAATGCTCTGGGACATCCGAGCCTCCCACAACGGCCAGCGTCGTCCCGACAACTGCATCATGAACGGTCACGTCAGTGGCACCAAGTCCCGACACCGAGGAACCGAGGAATCCTCACGAACCCAGAGCATAACAGGTCTCACCTTCCAGGACGACATGACACTGATCTCAGGTGCAGCTGGCGATGGCTTGATCAAAGTCTGGGATCTACGAAAAAACTACTCAGTCCACAAGAAGGAGCCTCAGCCCAAGCACGTGATGCAGTACACTGGAGGCAGTACAAGGAATGGCTTCACCTCCCTCCTGGTTGATCCAGCAGGAATAACACTTTATGCTTCCTGTATGGACAACAACATTTACGCCTACAACATATCCTCGTACAATCCGAAACCCATTGGGGAGTTCTATGGCCACGAGAACTCGACATTCTACGTGAAAACCTGCCTGAGTCCAGATGGAAAATACTTGGCTAGTGGATCCAGTGACGAGCAGGCCTACATCTGGAAGACGAGCAGGCCTGGTGGTCCCCTGGTGAAGCTCTCTGGACACACTAAGGAAGTGACGTGTGTTGCTTGGTGCAACATGGGGGAATTGAAGATTGTCACGTGCTCTGACGACAGTTGCCACAGGATCTGGAGGGTTGGGCTGGAGCACAAGAGTGATAATGATGACATTGAGATTATTGGGAGGGCAGAGAAGGTGGATGTTAACTCCACGAGGCAGTCTGTCCTGGAGACGACACCGACGGTGTCCAAGAGGTGGATAAGGCAGGCGCACACACCCACTGATGGAACCCCAGGCTCTGACACTGGTCAGAGGATTCAAAATCTGAGTTCTGGGAAGAGATCGAGGGCTCAGATGCTGGCTGGGGGCTCCTGGACGGATGGAAAGTTCAAGACTATTCTTTCGCCCATTGAGGAGAACCTGGAGCCACTTGCCAAGAGGGCTAATGTTGAGAATAGGAGTGCCAGGAGGCTTTTTAGTCCCTCGAGTTCGAAGGATGCTGAGGCTGGACCTTCCTCTGATAAAACTCCTTTCTCTCCTACTTTGAATCTTCCTAATTTTGTTATTGATGGAACTGCACCTCATCTCGTTCAGATGTCTCCGCAGAAGTGCAAGGAGAATGTGGATTGGCTGACGAAGATCAGGAAGGAGCGGTTCGAGCAGAGGAGCAAGCCGGAGGAGAGGGTTCAGAGCCCAGGGGCACAGGTGACACCAGCCAGGAGGGGAACGAGGTCCAAGTCTGCTGAGCCCAGGAGGGTCAAGGGCCCCTCGGTTTCGTTGTTGAATTTCTTCAGGGTGGGGAGGGAGTGCGAGAAGGACCTCTGTGGGGAGGGGAATAATGTTCGGTCGCAAAGACGAGATTCTGTAGATTAGGGGAGGGGAGTTCGGTGTGTTGAATGGGTGTCATACTTTTAATTAGTTTAGGGTGAGATTCAGGGAGAATGAGACACTAGCTGAATTCTCGTCGAGAGGGTATTTTGGCAGGGAATAAGAGAAACTGGACGAGTCATTAAGGAAGTGGGGAAAGCAGATAAGATAATTCCAATTAGACTTTAATGTTTACACTAGAGATTGAAGGAAGATGGCAAAATTTCTATGATCAACTCCCTTTCCTTACGAAATTCTGTAGATTAGGAGAGGGAAGTTTGATGTGTGGAATGGGTGTCATACTTTTAATTAGTTTAGGGTGAGATTCAGGGAGAATGAAACACTAGCTGAATACTCGTCGAGAGGGTATTTTGGCAGGGAATAAGAGAAATGAATACTCTTGATGACATCATAGAAACTTGACGAGTCATTAAGGAAGTGGGGAAAGTAGATTAGATAATTCCAATTAGACTTTAGTTTTCATTCTAAAAGATGATGGGGGATGGCAACATTTGTATGATCGACTTTTCCGTGGCTTTGGTCCAACTGAAATGAAAGTACTTAGGATTTTTTCCCGATTTGTGAAAAAATCTGATATATTCTGGTGAATGTGAAATTATTGTGGTAATGATTGGTTTTAGGAGAACATGTCAAAGGACCCTTTTTTAAAATGTTGTCAACTTCAGAATAGGTCTTTTGAAATTTTCCCATTAAACGACTCCTTCCCAAGATAATCACATAATTGTGGACCAGTTTTAAAAAAATAGACGTTCAAATAGTGGAATTCTCTGATCATCGTTTCTGTATGAGAGACTAAGAAATGTGCAAATGTTTTCTTGGGATTTTTTTTATACTCTAGTGCCACTGCCTTTTGGGTAGCCTCCAGTACAATTTATCGTGAATGTGAAACGAGTGGAATATTAGTCGAGAGAATTATGGAGTAAAACTTTACGAATGAATTGAAAGTAGTTCGACAAATATTGAAATGTCACGAAAGTTAACGAAAGTTAATTTATGAGAAAATGTCAAGAGACTTTTTTGTCGGAAAGTCCCATGTGAGAAAGAGATAATATAAAGTATAATAAAAATTCGGTTCATTTCTGTACAATTTTATTGAATAATGTTGTTCGAATTGAAATGTTCAATAGAATATCAATCGATCCTGATTTTTTCATACAACTTATTCTATTGGGACAGTTTCTATAAGAAATCGTCGAGGCAAACTTTCTTTATTTTTTTACTTTTCTTTGAAAAACAGAAAGTATCATGAAAGAATTGAAAAAAACAATATTAATTTGAAATAGAAATCCAATAAGATTTGTTACCCGAAAAAAGTCTGATGGAATTTTCTCCTAAAATAATGAAATGAATACTCTTGATGACATCACAGATTCGTTCATCACTTCGAGGGCGTTTGTACAGGTCTCAGAAATATTTGCTTGCAGTTGCAAATGACAAAATTGAGGATATAGTGAGGCAATACTCCACGACATCATTGATATCAATTTATCGTATGTTAGAAGTGAGCGTTTATAATTGTTATTCGGGTATTGTTAGTAACCATCCAGTGTCTTAGTGTTAGCATTACGTATTCTTTGTGAGTCTCCATGGAATCGGCCTTTTTACGAAAACGCTTTCAATGCCTGTTATCTAAGCAAAGTATTTTTTACTCAGATGTAAATTATTTTTTGTAATTAAATTTTTATATCCTTTGAAATTTGTGGTTAATTTTTCCTTCCGGATGGAAGCTTTGTTATCATTGGTTTTTACGATCTTCTAATTTTACCTGGAAATGATGTAGAATGTCATGAAATTTGAAGATATGATGTTCTGAGAAAATGTGCAGATTTTTATGATTTTATACTAGCGCCACTCCTGATGATGTTGGTGCCGTTTAATTATGCCTTTTTTCCTGTCATTCGATTTTCCTTCTTTCAATTAATTGTTTATAATCATTCTCATAGCAAAAAGCAATACGATTGATGAGAATCATATGTCCCAATTTATCAGCTGTTAAATTTTCATATTACAATAAATTTCTTGCTCATGTTCTAATTCCTACACTGAAAGAAGAATTTCATAATACGTAGACCATATTTACCTGAGAGATGCAAATTATTTTCAATGGTTTAAATCTCAGAATGTTTGCGGTTCACGGAGCTCGAATGAATTCTCATTTATCATTATCGTTGTGCGTTATATCATGAATATATTACATATCGAGATATTGGAACTGCATAACAAAAAAATTATGAAAACAATAAATACTTGAAGATTGACAATTCTTCTACGCAATTTGAGTGAGTTCATTTGCGACAAAATCATACTTGAGTACAAGAATATTTTCAAGCATGAGATCTTTCTCGGGCCGCGTGTGTCGAGATCTCTGCGAGAATTAAACAATTAAAGAAAAATTACTTATCTCAAGAAAATATGTTTCAAACATTAAATTTTTTTTGTCTCAGTGTATGTTCACTGAATAAGACTTTAATCATAATTACAATTCAATTCCTTCCTTCACTTTAGACTGTGAATTTCTGAAATTCAATGTTTGTTGAGAATCTGATAAAAGTGCGCGCTCACACTGTTATCAATTTTTAATTAGTTCATAGTTAATTCATTTAATGTGTTGTTCATCTCACAACAATTCTCTCTGCAAGTTTTCTCCAGGGTCGTCTCCTCTTACCTGACAACTGTGAAAAAATTTCCTCCGCATTTTTGAATAATTCAAATTCAATTCTCGATCGCATTGAAACGCCAATCAAACAGAGAGAGAGTAACTTTCCAACACTTCAAAGAGATGCAGAACAGGAGATGAATTCAATGATTGTAGACAGTTTATTTCATACCTAGAGAGAGCTCAGAAGAGCTTTTTTGTAGTTTGAAAGAACCCTGCTTTTCATCGCAACGTGTCGAACGCACAAGTGATGGAAAGAATTTTTTAGCGAATGCGCTAGGTTTTCCTTTGGATTTATTCACCTGTACTTAACCGAATCAATTTCAGATTGCAATTAAATTTCAATGAGGCAAAAAGAGTTAATCCCCCATACTTTACGACAAATGATCTCTAAAATATGAGAAACAACCCCTAATAATCCGCGAATTCCTTGCGAATCCTTCCAAGGACAGCACAAGGTTCTTCCCTCCATGATTCGAGTACTCCTTGATAACCATATCTAACCACGAGAAGCCTCCCACCTGGAGTGCATCCGGTTGTCATCATTCGGTTAATCATCTTTAATGCATCCAGATAACTGGGGATAAAAAATCCCACCAATTAACACGAGAACAACATTACAATGCACGTAAATAGTTATGGGCATAAAAAGTTACGAGAATAAAAATTATGTCGAAGAATCTCAAATAACATTTTAGCACGTCGGTTTCGCTCTTCGTTTATGCAAATTAAAAGGGCTGGGGGATCGGTGATATCGCGGCTTGCGAGTGGAAAGGGAGAGGCCTCATGACGAGGGAATTGGTCACCGGGAGATATTGGAAGGAGAACACCCGCCAGCCTTGTTAAAAATGCAGAACTGGCGGATTCGTAGTGGAATCTGAATTTGATTGCCGTTTAGATTACTTTGATGATGATTGGAATTTTTCCATTGAATTGCAGGAAGCAAGTTTTTTTATGATTCAGGGAAGGGGTGAAAACAGCAGATGAGGGCCATAATATCATAAAGTTTATTTCTTTAGTATTTTTGGCACAAATAAATTTTGAGGAAAATGGCGCTTTTTTCTTTTGCAGTTCCAAAAATTCTCGTGAAAACAGTTTTTCGAGTTTTCCTTCTAATAATTTTAAGGACATCCTTATCTTTTACAGTTTGGTACACACCACAAATTGAAATTCCTATTTTAAGAAAAAGCTATTCTATGTATTACATCGTCATCGGAGAGTCAAAGGGGCGTAACATCTAGCTGACACACAACTTATGCCCCTTTGGCTATAAGACGACGATGTAATACAATTTGAGAAAATATACCATGCGAAAATATATCACTAATCAGCAATGATAGTTATACTGGATTCTAACAGAAAAAAAAATTCTGGTCGTTAGGAATCTGCTGGATTATAAAACTTAACGAATGAAAAATCCTAAAATCGGGTTATGTTGTCATTAATTTCCAGTGACATAATGCAAATTTTGAGAATTTTATCCCCAAATCTCAGTGATTAAATCTCTAAGGTTCAGGGTAATTCCAGTTGGTGTAAAAAATCGTTAAAAATTCAGAATGTAGATCTCTAAAAGTTAGGGATCAATTTCTAAAAATATCTTCAAAAAAGAGAACATTTTTTCTCTGTGGAACAATTCATTTATTCACGTGTTTATGAAAGAAAGTTTACGAAGTTTGCGAAACTGCCTGCAAAAAAAATTATGTATTTTTCAAATTTATTTCAAAATTACAAATTCCTCTTGTACTTATATTTTCTCAATAATTGAAAACACAAGTTACAGTTCAACAGAATATCGTTTTTCTTTAATTCTCACTCTTGAAATCACCGAAATCACTGAAATCGAGTGATTTCAGCTCTCCGAAATCACGTGAACTCGTCTGAAATCAATGAAATCACCGAAATCAGTGGCGCACTGGCGTAGTCGAGGATTTTGCGTCGTTTCATTGGAAACCATTTGATTCTGTTTTTTTAATTCTTCCCATTAAGGTATGCCTTTGGGCTTTTACGGATCCTGTGCGTCTTCCCATTGCACTTTCCGAGCTTCAACCATCGTTTTTTCTGAAGTGTTCCCTCGTCGTCACCACTCCCACTTACTGCCCACGAACGCAGTTCTCGAGTCCCTCCGAGGCAACATTTGATCCTTCAGAGTTCTAATTTCGTTTTATGCGAATTCTTACACAAAATAATCTGAAAGTGTCTGAAAAAACCGGAAAAATGTCATTCCGAGGGACTTCAAACCTGCTTTCAAACAGAATGTCACGATTCCCTTTTTATGCCGATTTTATTCCCCAATTTCGAATGCAAGAAATACCCAAAGGGGGCAATAATCCCGCTGTGTTCTGGAATGTCATTAAGAAGATGAATTTTATTGGAAATTTTCATTCTCCTCTTCCACCTCCGCCGTCCCATCCCATCGGCATATTATGAAACAAGTTTTTTCAACCCTCAAGAATAAAATGATCGCGATTGGATCGAAAAAACGAGTTTGGTTAACTGAATTAATATAGCTCTGTCTCGTTAGCCTGTCGGCTACTCGTCTTACGCACTTCGTTGCGCCACTGGAGGAAAAAAGAACGTGAAATTTCGATTCAGGAAGACAGTGGAGATTAACATACTTAAAATTGAAAGAACAGGCGAAAAACAGAGGGGAAAAAACATTGAAAAACATTAAAAAAGGACGAAAATAAAACGAGATTTATTTTCACATGAACGTAATTTTTCGACTTTATATTCTTTACGGACACTCGTACTTTGAAGTTGTATGGACGCAGCTGGGTTTTAAATATTTAAATCTAAAATGAATTTTTCATGATGCGCAGTGTACAGTGTGTGAACTGCAAAATTTGATACCTTCATGTGTTTGCAACGAGGTTTTTGGGAAATTTCAAGTAACTTTGAAAGTCTCGGGGCGGGATTACTGATTATTTTTCCTCTTACAATTTTGATTGCCTTAAGGGGTCTCTTCAGTAATTTTCGTCACAAAACGACAATGTGCCAGCGAACTAAATATGCCATATAATAATCAAGAATGGTAAAAGGAAAATTGTAAAAAAAACTCTGAGTAGTTTTCTGTCGTTCGTTTTTAATTAATTATTCACTAACAATAACTAATCCGTTCGATCACACAGCAAAAACGAATGTATAAAAATCACAGACCTTTTGTAGACATTTTTCAGACACTAAAAAACGCGAGGGGCTGGTCACTTAGGAAATCACTAGACCACTTGACTGGAAATCAAGGAAGAAATAACCAGAAATCAATGGAAATCAAGTGATTTCCATTTTCGACTGTGATTTACAAAGAAAATCACAGGAAAAAGAAATCATTGGAAATCATAAAGAAATCAGATGATTTTCGAAATCATTAAAAATCATCGATAAGTGCAAAATCGAAATTGATTTTGCATTTTTAAGTCTACAATTTTTGTCATAGTATCGGTGCGTTCGGAATGATCCAATCCCGAAATGTGACACTATGAAATTTTTGACATCATTGGGTATTGCAACGTCATGTAGAAAACTACCATTATCGATAGATGCTCACTCTAGTCCCGAAATCATGATTTCTCCAGTGATTTCTTGAAAGCAAGGAATTATTAGAATCTACGAGAAGTCATGGAAATCAAAAGAAATCATGATTTCTAATGCTGATTGAGAAATCACAAAAATCACAGAAATCATCAGGAAATCATCTGATTCTGGAAATCACTAAGTCATTCGATTAAGGAGTGACGAATCCCTCGAAAAAACGTCTGAATAAAATGAAAATTTGTCCGAATTTTAAACACGAATTGAGATATTTGGGGACATATTCGTTTGAAATTCAGACATTCGTTTTTTGCTGTGCAGTGTGGGTTTGCTGGAAACACATACAGATATATTTCTCGAAATGAATAGAAATGACTCTACAAACCTTGAAATACCAACATTTGATGAAAAATATCAATCAATAAAAAAAAATATCAGAAAGAAAGAATATCAATCAATTTTCGGGGTGATTACAATAACTTCCCTCATTAGGAAGTCTGAAATACTCACCAGAAAATTCGAATCCATCTCTCAGTTTCTGAATCATTCATAAAAAACTACATTCAATAGAACAAAAACAAACCGATTACCTGAATACGATACCGTTTATTTCAGTGTGAATGAACCCCGCAAAATCATTTTCCCGAAATGAATAAATTACCGGAAGCCCACCTGAACCCTGTTAATTACCCCCTACAACCACGAAGCCATCAATAAAAATCAGTCTCAATATCGCATTCAGAAGAAAAAAAGACATCAGACAACTCACCGACCCGTAATTTCGCCGAGGAATTCGCGCAGTCATTCGTCATACTCAACAATTACAATTAAAAGGCCCCGGGGACAACATAGAAATTCAAAACCCGTGGAAATGGCCTCGGCTAAGGGGAATAATTGGTTGAGAAAATTCTGTTTTTTTCAATTACGCCTACAAAAAGGATTTTTCGCATTTCATATGCACATAAAAACTCGAAGCCATAAATTCTGTGTCGAAACTACATCAGGTACCGATTAATTCTAATCGAATTGTTCCAGTGGTACACGTGTACTGACAATCGAAGTACTTTGAACTACTTCATGGATTGCACCCTTCATCGTTTTTTATTGATTGAGTCATTAGGCGACTCAGATGGGATTCCTTATGCGTCTTCTTCAATGCTGTGAACATTATCCCATTAATTTCATGAAACGAGAACCTTGAAAAATTATAGGTCGATCGAATTGTTAAAGTATTGAAAAAATGTTGATGTTTTTTTCTTTATTCCCCAAAGAGGAAGATGAAGGAAAATTTGTTCAGAAAATGATGGCAAATTTTTCCGTTTGAAACGCAATCATGAAGCGAATTGTTAAATTATTTATCCCCAATTTTGTTACCATATGTGAACTTGCGGCTTGGTCATCGCTGCAGTTTCCTCATCGTGTTATTTAGGCTCGAGCGTTGCCGAATTCACTCTACACTACCCGGACGCGGTTGGCGAGTTTCTGGCAACGTCGTACAACGGACCATTTCATTTAAAGAAGTATGAATTGACTCCGCACGTATGAAAAAGTCGTATAGAAATTTTCTGTACGGATTGCGGATAGAATTTCTATAGAATTTTCGAATATCATATTCGGATATGTCAATACACATATTTTTTATCCAAATTATTTCTATACGATTTCTATATTTGCTCCTGTACGACCCACTGCCACATGTATAGAAACATTTCGTATGGAGTTGCGACATTTGTCTACATTTTTCTCTGGAGCGTTTAGACATCTTTCGTATGAAAACAAAAATTCATAATTTATGCATAGAAATAATTCGTATAGAAATATCCGAATATCATATACGGGGATCCTATGGAATTTCTATACGCAATCCGTATAGAAAATTTCTATACCAAAGGCTACGCCGTTTTCCGCCTATCTGTATCTACACTGCCAAAGAATTCACTGAAATAAATATTATCACATATATTCACCTATTAATGAACATCTATTCATTTTCTATTCATCTATTCATTTTCTAGAGGAATTTATAAAGTGACACTTTTGCGATAAAATAAAAACATCCTCTACCAACGAAGTGTTAAGACTGCAAACGTCTGATGAATAATTTAATAACATTTCTCTCCGTCTTCGCGAATTAATTGAATCCCTTAACCTCAAGCGCTCGAGACCGAATTTACGAGGATGTGGTGTGATGAAGTTTATTGGTCATCAAGGGCGGGGTGCCTGCCGGATTATTATTCAAATTTGATGGGGGACCGAATGTCGTGGGACAACTATTTACTACACACTCATCTGGGTGATATTGAGACTTTAAATTGCCTCGTGATGTATAAACCGAATCAAGTGGAGGTCCATGGACATTTTTACAAGGGAAGACTACCGTGATAACGACACCGACTGTCCAACAGGTTCTGTATGAGCACTGGATTTACCATGCGGTGGCATTAATTAACGTTGCTTTACCGTCACTGATCGCTACTGAAGATTTTCCATTCGGGCTTTCATGTTACGGAGGTTGTTCTAGGTGACAAAGAGAATTCCGTGTAGGGGGAAATCCAGGTGGTGAGATTATGGAGGCACTTTTGAAGGTCTAAAAATTATGGCGAGGAGTTCATTAATTGAGAGGTTTTATAGGTGGTAGTTGGTTTATGTAAATTTGGTGCATGTTTGATAGCATCAAACCTATAGAAATCCTATAGAAATGATTTGTGTAAAAAATATCCGTATACACGGAGAGAAATATTCAAGAAAAATTACGGTACATTTTACGTAATCCACAAGCGAGAATCGTTTTCAGTGAATTTCTATAGGAATATAAGAGAATAAGTCTGAAACGTTCAGTAAATTTTCGGGTCTGTCACCGAAAAAATACGAAAAAGTCACGTAATTTTTCTGGAAGTGGTAAAATCTAACAGCAACTTCAAGACATCAAGTGCCTCAGAACATGAAAATTCTTGGATGTTTAAGAATTTTTACGAAAAGTTCCGGAAAAATTACGGAACGTGTTGTTAAAATCTCCCCCTCACGGTGACTCGTGGCTAGCCGTGAGGCGTCGGACGGATGAGTAATTTTTACGGAACAGATCGTAGAATTTACGTGACGATTGACACTTTTTATTGAATTTTACTTCGCTCCCAGATTACGTTTCGAAACGTAATTTTTACGTCTTTTTTCTGGTAATTTTTATTGAATATTTCTCTCCGTGTAGAAATATCCAAATATCATATACTAAAATCCTATAGAAATTCTATACATAATCCGTATAGAAAATTTCTATACGATTTTTTCATACGTTTTTGATATTCACCAACTAGTTGTTCAAATGGAAAATTACAAGTTTTATAAATTAAGTCATTTAGAAATTTTTCTAAATGACTTAATGTATTGCATTCTCATAAGTCATTGAGTTTTTCTATCCTCATACCTTTTTGATGAAGACAGCAATAACTATTTGAATCAAATAAGGAATTATTTGTTAATTTATTGTTTGAATCAATTAAGAAATGATTTCATGAAATTTCCATTTGTCAGAGTTGAATTTCTCAGAAACTGTGTACTAGCAAATTTTACAAAAAATTCACCGTATTCGGAATTTATCGATCTACCACGGATTCGTTTTTGAAGAACGCGGAGAAAAATTTTCAGTAAAAACTACGAAACTTACAATTCGCTCACCGATTACGGAACGCTCTGGAAAAATTCCGCGACAGTTCCGTAAAACTTCCTACAACCACATTTCGTTCTGGAATCACGGAAAAGATGCGTAATTTTCATTGAATATTTCTCTCCGTGAACATCGTAAGAACCATTTTCTCATAAGATCGAAAAATCGAGTTCGGGGGGACTCATAACCGCCGCTTGGCCTACACAGAGAATGTGGTGTCCCTATATTAACATATGAATATTATTTATTTCGTTTTATGTAGGTTCTCCCACTACAACCAACTTTCCCATGAAAAAAAAATAGAGAATACCCTGACGTACCAAATAATTGTTCCCCTCGATTATTGGGTATGATACTTACGAAATTCAAAGCGCAGAAAATCCAGAAATGAGTGGAAACAGAGGGGGGCAATAACATGACTTTAATTACCGATTAATTTCTTCCCATGAAGAAACAGTGAGTCGTAATATTTGAAACGTAGGAATTTTACTGTGGCAATAAACAATTGCACGTAGAACGAATAAAGTAGCTCAAAATCAGTCGAGTGTATTATATACCCCTCGGAGCGTGAGCTGAGTGATTTTCGATAATTGAAGGTAAGGGAATTGGAGAGTTGAGAGAGTACTTCGGGGATACTTACCTGCTCCTTGCGAGAACATCGAACTCGTCATTTTCTCGTTCAATGTGTTTCCTCCAAAGCCGATCAAATATGGCCTTTCCCTCGGATTCTTGAATGAGATAGACAGCCTCGAGTTTTTTCCATTGAGTGATGAATTTAAAATGCCAGAAAGAATACCGTGGTATGAGCAGAAAATGAGACCATCTTCCTTAATTGGAAGGGTGTTGAACAATTTTTTTCTTTATCATACTTTACTTCTCAAGTTTTTCAAAAACACGATAAAAAATCTGTCGGAGGATTTTTTATTTGTTTTATTTTAAAAGATGGTATTTCAATTCTTCACATCCAAGTTGTTGATTTTTGTGTTCATTCACCCATTGTGATCTGAAATGTCTAAAAATTACATCTTCACACTGAGAGAAAAATCTGAAGTTCGATTTACAATAAGAAAATAGTTGAGGCATTTTTTGCTCCCAGCAAATGCTCGTTTTATATGAAACAAGAGATAGTAGTTTGTCCTTTCAGCTAATCAATAATCACAAAGGAAAAATTAATTCTTGAACGGAATAATAATAATGATATGACAGCAACTTGTAACTTGGGAGCAAAATATTTCTTGATAAACTTTCTTCTGGAAAATATATTTTTATCTTTAAAAAACACAGTCTTATGGATGAATGCAAACCAAACAATAATTGTTTTGTAATTTTCAACTAAGGATTTTGTTGGCCCAAACAGGACTAGTTTGAGAATTTGTTTGTTTTTCTCTGAGTGTACTAACGGCACTCAGCGGTGCTTAGCCCTCTTGAGCTCAAAGGCAACTCAGTCAATTTCCTCCAACTTATCAAACCTACATTAAGCATTTTTTATTCCCATTCTACCATCCGCTGGCTCCTCTTTCCCGAGAATATTTTTATTTCACTTGAATTTCCTCACTATTTTATCATTATCAAAAATTTTTATATCACAGAACAATACCCCGACTTCTCAGGAGTAAACAATGGCGCAGAGGTCGGGGACGAGTCCGCTACAACTCGCGTATACGCATGTCGGAAATTCCTCGTGGACATTATATGGTCGAATGCAGGCGGGTAGGATAAGCATCCGAGTAATGCAGATAAAGGTAAAATTCAAGCGATTATCCCACGGGTATATACACACACAGCGAGTGTCTACCGATCTGTAGGTGATGAAAAAATTAACTTTTACTGCTTCAATATTTCTCCTCCACTCCTCCTCACACCGCTCTCCGTCGCACTACAGTGAGGAGAATGCGCGGAATTTTTCCATGACAAATTGTCATTTTATTTTCGTTGCAACGCACACCGCCTACGCAATGGGAATTCTTGAGTTGCTCCCAAAAGAGCTAAAATACTTATTTGAATCAGCCCGAGACCTTCGTCCACCCGCGACGAAAGTCTTTCGAACGTAAACTCTCACTCCCAAGGACGCTTGATGCTCCATCCGGTGAGAGAATCAAGCGTCCTCCTCTATAAAGCCAAACGACATCGCCTTGCACAATGAATTTCTTAAATTGCCATGAATTTTTTTTCATTATCGGGACGAGACGTCCAACACGTCGGGAGTAGCGTTCGTCATCCGTAGCACCAGATAATTCGGCATGACGGGGGAGATTTCTCTCGATGATCCCGGATTGCATCATTTTTCGCATGATGATTTTGTTCATAGAGTTTGTTCGGTGGATGCAAGGTCGATGACTCGTTCAGCTTCCGGTTCGGGGTGGATTTGATGTTTTGACTTGATTTATCACGATTCGGAAGGAAAGGCACTTGCACTTTTTGCTTCCGAATGGAAACATTGCAATAGTTGAAATTTAAGGGGTTTCGTGTGTAGATCACCGCGGGTGAAACGGTAGGGGAGTCTTGTTGTTCTTGAGCCCTCATTCAATCGCTGAGCACGAAAGTTTCCATTTTTTAAGTAACTATTTAAGTGAGCATTTGAACATTTTTTGAATAGTGATTTTCTTTATCAGATTGATTGATTTTTTTCTCATCACCTTCGGGTGTCAAATAATTTTTATGGGATGTTTTTCTAATTATTGAAATTATATTAAAATGCGTCTCGAGTTGGTAAACCTGTCGAGTGTTTTCTCTCTCTCAGTTGCATGATCCAACCCATACCTTTCCCATGATTCTCACTGATATTCGAATCACGCGCCTGCGCGTGAGGGCGTAATTGCCCCGAAACTCATAATTTTCCAAATCATTTGTTCAAATAACTTTCTTATTAAATCTGAAAAAAATCTGAAACTTATACGTGTTCTTAAGAAAGATTTAATTGATCGCCCACTAGTTTTTCTTCAATAGTTCATTATTTTTTTGGGTGCCATGCAAATTTCCTGAAATTTCATGGAAAATATGATAGCAATTTTCATAAGAATGACATTGAATCGGATTTAGGAGAAAAACCGTTATGAAATTTCTAGTTTTAGATAGAATTCAAGGAAATTCATGAGTTTTAAGTGGGAGTGAGATGGAAATTTCACAACCTGATTGAATTTTTAGTGAAACAAAATGAGATGAATTTTCATGATTTTTCGGAATTTTCATAGAATAATTGAACTGAAAAATCAAGTAATATATTATTGATTTTTAGATCTTTAGATCCCCTGAGATTCAACAGGTTGATCATACAGATTTTTATTCTTGTTTCTTACTTCAACTTTCTTTTCATATCTTTTATAAATCTTATTTTTTTATTCCTTTATTTTCATGATATCCATGTATTCATTTATTCGTGTATTATTTATTAATTTGTTGATTTTTCGCGACAGAGAAATTTTTTCACACAGCAAAGTAAAATTTGCAAAATAGTTCACCATGAATATTTGACTATACCCATTAGACTCCGAGAGATTAAAAAAATGATCTGAAAATTTAATGGATTCGTTCATTTTTACCATTTCATTACTAATTTTGAAACCCCATTATCCCGCTAAGAGTGATTTGCGGAGAAATAGTCGGAACACATTATTTTCGGGAAGTTCTCACCTTCGAAGAAAGTCTCATAAGGTTCAATGATTTTATTTCTGAGACAAATGGCTATTCAACGAAGATGTCACGCTCGACTGCGCCAAGATCAAGTAATTGCAAACATCGTTCAATAATTCATAATTATCTTGACATTTCTGAGGTATTTGTTTTTCAATTGTACAATCGGATGGATTTGATTTATGAATCATTGAAAGCAGCTAGCGTAACAATTTTCATTAGCAACTATGCTCAATTAATTATTCATATACCCGAGGATGTGACATCCTTCATCGATTCCCAGTCATAACAACTGTTCTGAGCGATGAAAAGTGATATTCTAGCAATCAATTCAGTCCGTTTTACCCCTTTATCACTGCTCTGAAATTTTGGTGATTTATAAGGGATTACAATCTATTTAAAGACATATTTTATTCTTACATTACTCATTCTCAAGTGGAATGGATGATAATTACACCTGTCTCGGTTTAAGTTGATGACATTAACTAAAAAATCGTGAACATCATCCAATATCTTGTCATTCCTCGAGTATCTGTCCATCATTTTTAGAACTCGATCAAGTTCATTTATGAATTATTTAAACCACACTGTTAAAAAAATTTGGGAGAATTTCCCGGAAAAAGATCTTAAATTAAAGGGGAAGAGTCAACGGAATTTCAAGTTTCTCTGAAAACTCAATTAAAGTCCCGAATTTTTAGCGGCAGAAAAACGGAAATTCCACAATTCATATGAATTTCCCTGCAGACGTGACATTTCCATCAATTAATCTATTTTAATGACATCCCTACAGATTTCAGAGCGGAAACATCCCGTTAATTACTGATGTAAAAAAAATTGTGAAAATTAGTTGTTCGATGAAAATTTTCTTTTCCAAGTTTTAATTTTCGAGATAAATCGATAATCAAAATGTCTCATTCAACATCTTCAAAAACCTCTAAAAATCGTGAGAACCACGAATAATTTATCATTATCTCGCCATTCTTTGAGTATATCGGTTCATCAGTTGTGAAATTCGATCAAAAGAATTTATGAACCATTAAAACCAGCGAGAGGAAGTTTTTTCATTACTTTTACGATCAATTGATTATTAAATTTGCCCGCAGACGTGACATTTCCGTGAAGTGAATCAATAACGATCAAAGTCTTCTCATTTCCGAGATAAATAAATAATTATTAGACGTGCCATTTCACATCTCCAAAAATCCTTGAAAAATTGTGAACATAATCCGATAATTAATAATTATCTCGACATTCCCAAGTATCTGTTCATGGCTTGTAGAATCCAATCAATATAATTTATGAACCATTAAAACCAGCGAGAGTAACAATTTTTTCATTATTTTTACGATCAATTGAGTATTCGATTTCCCCTCAGACGTGACATTTCCATCAATTAGTCCATTTTTATAACTTTATTACCGATTTTAAAGCGGAAACATGTCGTCAATTAGTGGGCTTATGAGAAATCGTTGAAAGACATTTTCATCGGGAATTTTTCTCCGCTCTAAAAAAGCAACCGGACATTTTTTCCTAGAATCTCGAATTCCCGAGATAAATCAATAATGATCAAACATCATTCAACATTCAACATCACCAGAAACCACTGAATTCATCATTATCTCACCGTTCCTCGAGTATCTGTTCATCACTTGTGGAATCCGATCAAGTTTATTTATGAATCATTAAAACCAGCGAGAGTAACAGTTTTTTCATTATTTTTACGATCCATTGATGATTCAATTTTCTCGCAGACGTGGCATTTCTATGCATTAATCCATTCTCATGACCTCACCACAGATTTCAAAGCGGAAAAATTACGCTAGATGGAGAAAAAAGTTGGAGAACACTTACCAAATAGATCAAGTAATCGTGGAGCACAATTTCTAGGTATTTTTCATCTTATTTCGGGGTAGAAAATGCGAAACGAATAATGCATTTTTTTCCACTTCACTGTTAGAAATGTTTGGAATTTCATGGAAGATATTATAGTTAATGTCATGAGAGTGACATTGGATCGGATTTAGAAAAAAAATTGTTATGAAATTTCAAGTTTTAAGTAGAATTCACGGAAATTCATGAGTTTTTCGTGGGAGTGAGATGGAAATTCTACAATTTGATTGAATCTTCAGTAGAACATAAATATTCATAAACAAAATAACACGAATTTTCAATTTTTCCCTGAATTTTCCTGATTTTTCTGAATTTTCACAGAATAATTGAACTGAAAAATCAAGTATTTTATTGATTTCCAAATCATTTGAACAGAAAATCGATGGAATATTTGCTTTTTCAATGACAAGATTTCCTGAAGTTTCGGTGGAACTTGGGCACGATAAAAATTTCCGGAATTTAGCACGGAAAATTCAGACGAGAATTTTTCCCATCCAAATTTTAGCCAATAGAATTGCACTATTCCACTGTTATTTTATATAGTCAACACGGTATTCAACAGATAATTTTTGATAATTCCACTGACTATTTCCGTCTTCAGAATCTCGACCAATAGAATCGTTGCATTCGGAGGAGTAACATGGTATTATTTCGATAAATTTCGGTTATACCCCGTTACCCATGGCAACTAAGACAATATTCGCAAGCAATTCTTTTGGTCGAAATTTTGAAGAAGGAAATAGTCCGCCGAATACCACTCGAGCTTCAAAATTAATCAGGTATTTCCGTCAAGGTTCCCTGCACACATACGAAGTCACGTTTTTCAGGAAAAATTACTCGTGCTTCGCACTCGTGATTTTTTAGTCTGAAAAACTTGACTCCTTCGTTTGTTTGCAACAAACCTATCGGAAAATACCGGATAATTTCAAGCTCTCGTGGTATTACATACGAAAATTTTCAACAGTGTGGATCTGGAAATCGAGAACTACTTGAATATTCAAGAAATTAACTGATTCGTCAGTGAAGAAATATACAGAAATTTCATGCAGCTTTATCGTTGTTAAAAATTTCAAGCTTTTTCACTTAAAATTTCACGAAGAACTCTCTAACAGTGTAAGTCGGCTCAACTTGTGACGTCATGAGGGATTACAGGGGGCTTGAAAATCTTGAACTTTTGATAATTAATTATTACCGAGCTATACTTCAAAGTGTCGTTCATACGAAATCATTTATTTAGGCCTTCGACTTAAGGTTAAAAAATATTTTTCATCACGCTGTGCGAAAAAGTAACTTTTTAGGCATGCTTCGCGTGTCTAAAACGTCCCTTTTCCGCACATTGTGATGAAAAATATCGTTCGATACTCGTGGGAAAAGTGTTTTTTGGCTCGTGGGAGGTTTATAGCACTCGCCTTCGGCTCCCACGAGCCAAAAAACACTTTTCCGCACTCGTAACGAAATATACTATTAAAAATCATGGACGTTCTCTATTAGTAGCTTCATAACCAATTTTCTCCTAAAATCTGTCGTTCTTGAGATGAAACAATAATGATCAGAGACTTCTCATTCCGAGACAATTGACTGATTATCAAAGACGTCCCATTAAACATTTTCAAAAATCCCTAAAAACCGTGAACAAAAGACAATAATTCATAATTACCTCGACATTCCCGTGTATCTGCTCATGCCTTGCAGAATTCAATCAAGTTAGTTTCCGGACCATTAAATTAATCAATTGTCAAACTATATATCCATCACCCCCCCCCCCAAAAATCATCAGGCAGTTTCTCTTGATTTTTTCGAAATATCAAAGACTTCCCATTCAACATCTTCGAAACCCCCTAATCCACTAATTCCGAATCGTCCCCGCATTCCCCAAGCATTCATTAATTACTTTTAAAATCGAATAAATGTGATTTATGAACCATTAAACCCCCCGTGAGTAATATTTTTATAATTACTTAACCGATCAATTAATTATTGAATTTCCTCGCGAACGTGACATTTCTCATCTATCCCCCCCAGCAGTTGTGACTGTACTCAGTCTCAGTGTCGCGTATAGCGAGGAAAAACCTTAGAGAGAAGGGGGTTAAATGGTTGAGAAGTGAAAAAAGAACGTATTCCAAAGGCGACCGGTGATCAGCTGTGAGCGGCATGGCGCGCGGCGCCGTCGGTTCGCATCGACTGTGACCTGCTGTCAGTTGCCCGAGCCCTGTGCTACGGTTAGGACCGTCACCTATCGTCAACAGCATACCAACGAGGCCAACGACGAGTCAATCAAACGTGAATTAATCAGTGATCGATCAATCAATCAATCAATCAACCGACTGATAATTGAAACTAAAATTATCAAATCGTGCTGTTTAAACGCAATTTGTTTGGATATTCAGTGGTGATAATCAGTGATCGGTAGGGTGGAGGGGGGGCACGAGAGAAAGAATTGAATTGTGAAGCGGTTGCATGATGGCCTCGTGAAGGAAATATTTTTCCACATAACTTGTGAAAATTTTCATCGCGCAAGAGGGAGATGGCGTGGAGATTGTCGTACGAGCGGACTGCAACCAGCACTATACTTGTCCTCCTGGTGAGTTATCCTTTACCTTTAGCCCAGGTTATCGGTTTTCCGTTCACCTCTTGACGGGAGAACGAGACGCCAGAGTGTTGTGTAATTCAACGATGATTTAATCGCAAATTGTATTGGTGAAATTTTTCAATTCAATCGTTCGGCAATTGTTTGGGACACTTTGTTATTATTGGAAGGGTCGAGTAATGACTGGGGTCATAGGAGTGCATGTGATGAATTCTTTAGAACATTATGGTTGGGTTTTGAACCTGAGGAGTTGGGAAAAATTGGCTTGTCAACTTTCATCGCAACAGGAATAGTCAAGGCATTTCGCCATCGCTTCGGTCTTGACGTAAATGTGTATTTCCTATTTGCAACTAGAGATCGGCATAATCATAAATTTTTATTGAAGTTAAATTTTGAAGAAGCCTGTTGATTGTTAATATTGTTCATCATATTTTGAATTATTAAATTAATCATCAATTAAATATTCAAATTCCGAATTATTTTATCAGTCGATAATTGAGTTCGGAAGATTGACGATTATTTGGCTTATGGAAAATAGTTTTATGATATTTAGAAATATTTACTCAATGGTCAATTGACGAGCCCATATTGTCAATTATTTAGGTCCTAGTCAATTGACAATTTAAATTATCAACTATTATATTAGTTTTAAAAATTCAATGAAGATGAGTAAACCTTAATTATTGTAAGGTGCAACTTTAAATAACTTCAAATCACTTTTTCTCATCTTTTATTGCCATCGAGAAGGGCAAATATCCGAGGGGCTACTCACTCCATTATTAGTACACCATGATTTCGAAATGACATCGATTTCGGTTGATGTCAGCGGTGATTTCAGTGATTTCCGATAAAATGATTTCGGTGATTTCGAGCGTCACGGGAGGTGATTCCATGATTTCGAGTGATTTCATTAATATTCGAAATCAGTGAATTCAGAAAAATAAAGTTAATAAATAATAGAGATGGGGCAAAACGGGTTATGTCAAATTGTGAAAAACAAAACTGGCAATAATGACAGGCAAATAATAACGAATTCGTTTGATTCCACTCCGCCAATCTTGAGCTAATGATGATGAAAAGTGGTCCATTTTACCATTTTACACTACTCCACACTACTCCAGAGTACGCCACTGATTTCGGTGATTTCATCGATTTCAGGCGATTTCACGGGATTTCGGAGAGCTGAAATCACTTCATTGCAGTGATTTCGGTGATTTCACTTCATTTCGGAGTAATTTTGGAATGATTGAGCCAGAGTGGCGCCGTGATTTCGGGAGTGAGTAGCCCCTTGCAAATAATGATGAAATTCAAAATGAATTTATGAAAAAAACTATTTGATTTTCGAATTCAATCGCCGTTTGGAGTATTTTGTTATTATTGAGAGGTTGGAATGATAAGGTTCATAGGAATGCATTTGTGATGAGTTATTTACAAAATTATGTGCGGGTTTTGAACCTGAGCAGTTGGGAAAAATTATCTTGTCAACTTTCATCTCGACAGAAATATTCAAAGCATTTCGCCATCGATTCGGTCTCGACGTAAATGTGTATTACCTATTCGCAACTGTTTGCATGTCGTTTTCAGAAGGTTGAGTGAGGATAACATTTGGAGTGACTTTCGTTTGTTGCCAACTCTCATCTCAACGAAAATATTCAAAGTATTCTATGCAATCATTAATGCAGTTTTCAAACTTTTCCTCATTATTTATTGCCATCGTGAAGGATTCTTCCAAGTTCGTGACGAGATGCTCCGATCCAATGTCTTTCGAGATTGCGACGATTCCTAAACTTTGACCGTGATGATCTTTCCAAAATAATTCTCGTCTAGTCTCGACGGCATCACTAGGATTGACTTGAAAAATGATTATTGACTGACGCCTTCCTTAAACTTGATGAGCTAAGGAGGGATTTAGTTTCTTGTCAACTCTCATTTTAACGAAATTATAAACACATTTTACATTGCCATCGTAATCTAATTATCGTTAATGGAGTTTTCAAATAACTTTTTCTTTCTATTTATTGTTATCGAGAAGGTACCGATGGCGGTGGCTGCGAGGTTAGAGTGTGGGATTGGCATGCGGGAGACCCGGGTTCGATTCCCGGCTGGCGGGGGGGGGGGGGGGNTCACGGTTTCATTGTTGAGAGGGAGTCTCGCAAGAGACGACTGTACCTGGGCAGGTTTTTCCCTCAAATGAGGTTTTCCGTCGCCCTTCGGCGAATGCGTTGCAGGGGGTTGGGGGGCGAGAAGGGAACAAATCGTAAAAGCCCGAAAGGATATACGAGAGAAAAAAATTGTTTATCAAGAAGGTCACAAAAAGATGATCTGAATTGACGTAAAGAAATTATTTGATTTCCGACTTTAGAAAAGGAAATTGAGTTTTTTGTCAAGTTCCATCTCAATTAAAATATCCAAAACAAATCGACATTGTTATCATAATCTTGTCATCGCCAATTCATGTTTGAAGATCAAATGAAAATAAAACTGAAGACAGATTTATTCAGAGGATGATTGTATTTTCGGCTTTCATCTGAGTTGAGATTTTAGAAACATTCAATTAGTATCATGAATTATCAAATAAGGTTCATGAGGGTCAAACTTTATGAATTTGAAGAACCCTTATACTCAAGTTCTTCAACAAGACTTTGATTTATGAATATATAGATCAAATAGAAAATTATTTTTTTGACTTCCATCTGAATTAAAATACCGGGAACACTATTCGTATCATAAAGAGTCATAAAGGTCAAACTTGATGAATCGGGAAGGAGTTCATTGCTAGTCAAAACACTCGAACCACAAATCCTCCTAAAAATGATCCACAACTGTGAACATCAGGACTTCCCTCCGTTTCACTAAAAACCCTAGATTGCATTACTCTTTTTCCAACTTTCCACCGTCCCGATTTCCCAATTTCGTTACATATTCCATCCAAACGTAACTCCACATCCCATAAAATTGTCACTAAATCATTGATTATTTACACAGGAATATAATCCCGTGGCATTGTTTTGTAATACCTCAACGTTCTTGTTTCACTGTCTTTTATATCCCCCCCCCCTCCTCCTCCTCCACCTCCTCCTTTTCCATATGTACCCCTCCACCACATCTTTCGTTCCGCGCGCTTTCTCGTAAAATCCACGGCACACGTGTCGGTATCACCCATAGAAATACGTATGTTACCAAGTCTCGCTCCTATCTATTACTGGCTCACTGTGTGGGGGTTTGTATGGTCATTCTTATGGGTCGTAACCAGCTCACTGGAGCCCGAGAGGGCCTATTACCCGTTAAGAACTGCGTGTGTGTCGCAGGAGTCAAGGATATTTCGTGTTATCTCTGGGTGAATTGACTGTAGGCCGAACGATCGAGACTGTTATAGGGTGGGAATTTGAAAATAGACGGCAATTACATTTATTCTCTGTCAAATTAATTGCACAATTTCCTTGCAACGCTACAAGGAAGGCGGGGGGGGAGTGAAATTAATGCAATTGCAGTTGCAATTAAATCCGTTGAGCCCGTGGGAGGAGGGGGGGGAGAGGTGAAGGGATTCGTTTGTTATCATCGAATGAATGTCTGGTCATTAAATTTCAAAATAGACCTACAATTCGACCTTGCGTCTGTGACCTTCAACAACTCAAACATTCAGAGCAGCATGAAAGTGCTCTCGAGAGCTCTCGTGAACGGTAAATCAAAAACTGCAGTCGAGAATTAATTTGAAACAGTTGAAACGAATTTTCCGGTTTAATTCGTTTCGTCCGACAAATATGGAGATTGAGGATTTTTAGTTTGTGAGGAGGGGCTTCCTGGGGAGAGGTAATGGGGAGATGGAGAATTTTACGGAACTGTCACGGAATTCTTCGAGAGCGTTCCGTAATTTTTACCTGAATCTCCTGTGAAAAATTGCGATACCGTCACTCAAACTTTCTGAGTCGATTCCGTAATCGTTGAGCGAATTGTGAGTTCCGTAATTTTTACCTGAATCTCCTGTGAAAAATTGCGATACCGTCACTCAAACTTTCTGAGTCGATTCCGTAATCGTTGAGCGAATTGTGAGTTCCGTAATTTTTACAGAACATTTCTCTCCTTATTCTTTTGGGGAAGGGGGGGGGGAGGTTGACTGGGGGTTCAACTACCTCTTGTGGTAATAGAATCAATGTTATGCTATGATGCTGAATGTTTTTGGACAATTTTGTTATTTCAGGTGGTTTCAAGGTCTAATTCTTTTTGGTGTGTTTGATTCAGTTGCGGTGGAGTAAAATAGCATGAGTGTGGATTAATTTATGATGAATTACTTTTTCATAATTTTTATGACAAATTTAAGCTAGTCAAAAAAATTACGTTATCCCCTGAAATTACTCATTTTAGGGGGATCGTCAAACATGTCATGTCACTAGAATTAATCAAGAAATCGTGAACGTTTGATAATTCCGAATGATCTTGACATTTCTTGAGTGTTTTTTCATCAGTTAAAGAATCGAATAAATTTGATGTATAAATTATTGATGTCAGCGAAAGTAACAATTTTATGATCAATTGATGAAACTCTTCCTTTTAGACGGGTGAAACGAGTCCATAAAAAAGCTGACGCTTTCTCTTTGAAATTTTAATGAAAATTGTTTTTTTTAAGCTTTGCCTCGTGATTTTTGCTCCTGTGCTGCATATAGTACAGTTATTTTTGCAAATAAATTAGTAATTCCGAATGGTTATCTTACCCATCATTTTCTTCCATTATGTATAATTTATTGTTTATTTCGTTTTATTAATTTGAATAAGATTTCTTTCTAACTAATTTTGTCAGATTTTCAACTTGGTTAAATGTTATCATCATCATTATTCTTATTACTCCTCTCTTCTATACAACCGATTGTCTTTTTTACGGCCCTATCTCTCCCCTCAGCCCTTCGATAAAATGGTAATGGAATAGTATATTTCGTCATTAGGCCGAAAAAAACTTTTCTGGCGAATATGAGGTTTGCAGCCCGAGCCGAAGGCGAGGGTTGCAATTATAAGAGCTATGATGGATAGAGCTATGAGGATCACGACGATTCCGAATAAATTACTCAACAATTAAATTCTCATTGCGAAAAACTTTGTTGAAACCATTCATTTTTCCCGCATTATTATTGAGATAAAAATTAATGAAAGTGAGAAACGCTAAGGTTTTACTATCCTGGCACCAATGGATAACAATACGCGCGTGGAGTGCGCGCCCTGTTCTAGTAACAGAAAAAATCGAAAACTTACATTTAAGGGATTACAAAGCTTCCATCCGGACGCAAAAATCGAAGATAATTGGGATGTGTATTCCTCACTGCCATGACAAAGAATAACATGCAATTGTTCTCCCTGAATTCTCAAAAACAGAATGCATTCCAAAGAATTTGTAAAATTCTATTTGGGATTCACCGGCGTATGCACAAGTAAAATGCCCACCTAGGTACCCCATACATACATACATAAATTATAGATACCCACGTATGGTCAACGGAGTATGTACCACCTCGGTTGTCCCCATGTTGTACCATCGTCGCATACTCTTCTCTTTCAAATTCCCCCCTAGACGTCTTGAAGTTGGCGTGCCACAAGCGCCAAGGTATATCGCGCGTGGGCATCGTCTCCTCTTCTTCTCCTTTTATCTGTATAACTCTTCCACAGCAGTACACCGCCCCTACTCACACCTTACGATTTTCATGGAGCTATCCCATACTAGTCACCTATGCCACGTGCTTCATTATTCACTCGACTATTTTCCATCGTTTCAAAAGTCACAAATTATACAGTGTGATGGTTGGCATAACATTCACGATTATTTCATTCTTCATACTCACTTTAAATTCTCTATCTCCTTCACCTACCCCTCCACGAATTATTGTTATTGACATTCTGACGTACCTTGTTCTCGTGTCTCGTTCGCAGTAACGAGATGAATTGTTTTGTTTACTCCTCAATATATTTTGGAATCTTGAGAGGGTGGAACAAGGGGTAATTCCTTTCAGTTTTAATGACGTTGATGACCCAACAGCACGCGGCCAATTAAATAAACATAGTCTGTTAAAGAATTTGGTCTGCAATTTCTGGTACACTTTTTGGAAATTTTTATCGAATTTAATTATCACTGAAATTTTAAGGACGTTCATCATTGAAAATTCAGAATTTCGTGGAAAAATCAAAGAGAACTGTGAATTTCAGTTCCATTTTTCCCGGAAACTGAATAGAAAAACCCGAAAATTACGGTAAATATATTCGTGAATTTTCAGGACAGTGACACTGAATGCGATTTAGGGGGAAAAATGATGAAATTTCAGATTTCACTGAAAATTCAATGTAATTTGGTACTGAATATTCATAATAGATTGGAAATTCAAATAAATTAAGGAATTCTCGTCTTCATGCTGCTTAAAATTCTGGAATTTTACTGAATTTTCAGTGAAGCCTGAAATTTCATGATTTTTTGTCCCCTAAATCGTATTCAGTGTCATTGTCCTGAAAATTAGTAGTCAATTTTCCATAAAATTTCATTTTATAGTGTACATATTTAGGAAATTAGTCTCGAAATTTGAAGCGAAAAAGCTTGAAATATTCAATAACGACATAGATACATGAAATTTCTGCAGATTTATTCGTCGACGAATTAGTTAATTTCTTGAATATTCAAGTAATACTCGATTTTCAGGTTCATACAGCACTGAAAAACCTGGAAAATTTGGAAAATTCCAGCAAAAACTTTTCTTAATTCTCAGTCTACTGAGAATTAAGAAAAGTTTTTGCCTGAATTTTCAAAATTTTCAGAAAAATAAAAGTAAAAAATTCCATCACTGCGCGGAGAGAAATTCTTTGAAAAAATTCTAGTTCTGATATTAGAAAAAAACCCAATCCACCGGCTATGTTAAATTCTAGTCCTGTTTTTAGAGTAAATCTTCTAGGAATTTCTCATGAAATTTGCGAGGATTTCTGTGAAAATTCCATATAAGAACGGGAAAAGTTGAAGTGCTGGCACTGGAATTTTTCCCCGGCCGTCACTTCGCGCCCTTTTCCTCGCGCTAGAATTTTTCTAGAGAATTTCTCCCCGTGTGGGCTGTTTTTCTATTAAATCTTCTCGTGACTTATCCCATTCGCCTCCACCACTGAAATAGGAAACTAATGGAGAGAATAGTCGATGTCCACTAAATGGAATATGTTCACTACAAACTCACCATTTTCCTCCATATTCCCGCTTTATTTATGTTATTGTATGCAACTTTTAAATTTACATACAAAATTAGCTAAATCAAATGCAAATATCTTTTTTATGTCTTCCTGAAAACACAAGCCAAAACTTAAATTCAATTTTTCTGTCCCATTTTCAAGAGAAAGTTTAATCTCAGTGACTATTACACGGTTACAAAATTCCATCTCTGCCGATTAAAGATGATCTAACCCATGAATTACAAACAATTAAAATGATCCACAAATCGTAAAATCAAATGTTATCCTCCATTCATCACAATTGCCTCACTCTGTGAATTCACTGCGAACTTCCCTCTGATTTCTAAAGTGATCCCCAAGCCCGGATTTCCGGTGTCGTCTAAACAAGGGATTTCCTACTGTAGTTTACGGAATTTATTTACCCCTTGAGTGTCAATTGAATCAGAGAGGCAATAAAAATTGATGAGAATTCGGAGGTGAAGGGAAGGCATGAAGCGTTGAATCTACACTTTAATTAAGTTCAGACCTCGTGTGTTTTACCAGCGATGGTGCATCTATCGAATGTCTCAATTCAATCCGTCCTTTCAGATCCATCCCCACTATCATTTTCTCGTTTCAGAGTACCTTTCAACTGTGTAACGGTAATTTTGCAGTGAAGTGGGTAAATAAGTCGAATTGTTCCCATCGCTATTTTGACTCTGATTTGTCATTCCATTTCGACCAGTCGAAGCGATGAAATATTGAATATTTCTCTCCCTGTAAAATTTCCAGTACCGGCGCTGGAATTTTTCCCTGGCCGTCACTTTGCGCCCTTTTTCCCATGCCAGAGTTTATCTACAGAACTTCTCTCCATGCACTCATCATTTCTCGATTTATCTCCTTTTCCCACTTCCTCCCCCCATTTTTTCGCACAAACCCAAAGAAATCCTTTTTCCCCGCATACGTCGGGAGATCAAGACACGGATTACCGACGACAGTGTGTCCCGCTGGTCAAGCGGAGACTTTAACTCATCGAAGGCCTTTTCCATCGTGCCCTCCTCCACCGGTACTTTCGCAGCTACAGAATAGCCTGAGGCTCGCACACCGACGCTTTGTTCCCCCCCAGTCTGTCCACTTCACTCTTTAAATAAATTTTTGAAACAAGTAGGGAAGAAATATTCACACGTGCAATTTAAGCATGCCGACGAAGAAATAATGGAGCACGTCCACCATTTGCGTCATTGAAATGGCACCCATGATTTTCAATCCCCACTTTTTATCAGAACTTCTTCTGCTGTTTCGAGACAGTTTCCTGTCGGTCGGGGGAGATTCCATCTGACGCTTCCGAGGTGCCCCAGATTCCCCAAGGGATCGGGTTCCTTTTTTTTCATTTTCTACCTGGAGTCAAGGACTTTGGCTCAATAAATGCCCTTCACTCTTGCACTTATTTATCGTTTTTTCGATCCCGAACAAGGAGAGAATCGCTTCATAAGAAGGAACCGAGGGGACACAGGATTCTTCTCGGTTTGAAATATGATAATGATGTCAGTTTTTCGTGAATAGGGATGTTTAGTGGAAAGAACACATGAATTGGAGATTGATTGAGAGAAAATTATCTGATAGACCTTAATCACGATCCTACGATGGGATGAAGTTCTACTTATAGTCCACACGCAATACCCTTTCCCGTGTGCACTTCTAGTGCGGTAAGGTTTTGAGGTGTTTTCTTATGTTTTCGGGTATGAGAAATCCGAATCCGGTGGTATTTTTTATGTAAGTGCGTGCAATTAATAGTTATAAACAAATTAAGTGGTTTTTTTGATGATTTTTTTTTAATGGGAAACATTGGCAAATAGAAGAAAATGTTCATGACAAACGTTGTTCCTTTTTGTATAATGAATAATGATCAATTTTTTAAATCAAAATCCATCAATCCGTTGCCGAAATATGGTCCACCAGGTGAACGCGGGAGGATGCGCGGCGCGCGCAGTCCGCTCGAACCTCTTCCGTGTCGCGTACGCACCCATTTTCACATCATTTTGATGCTTTCGTCATGGATGCAACAATTGAAGGAGTAATTCAAAGAAGATAATCCTACATAGAAGTCAAAATTCAATGAAATGAGGGTGAAGCGAGCTAATGATCGATCTGTACAACTCCACACCGTTTCTTGAAAACGAAAAAAATACTCATCCGCATCCACATATCAATTACTGACGATCGCGTTTCAATGATCAATCGGAAGCGGGGGTAAATGAATGAATTAACACTGTTGTTCAATCTTGTCTGACATCTTTGCTACAAACTCGGGTCTTCAACTCGGGCTTTCAATTGAAGGCTCGAGTTGTAGACCTGAGTGTGTAGCAGCGATGCCAGACAAGATATGAATGTTTTTTTGGGCTCAAATGACAGAGCGGGTCGAGAAATCACGTCCTAGAGCCTCTAAACATGACAAATGTCTCTAAAGATGATATCTGTTTTCAATTGAAAAGCAGAGTTGTGACAACCTTGTCTAGGAGGACAATGGGGTCTAGGAGTATGTATAGAACATTGGGGTCTAGGAGTCTCCCCTGGTTCAACACCATCTTTAGAGGTCCTAGCACGCCATTTCTCGACCCGCTCTTTCGTTTGAGCCCAAAAAAACATTCATATCTTGTCTGACATCTTTGCTACAAACTCGGGTCTTCAACTCGGGCTTTCAATTGAAGGCAATGAAAGATGCATGTATGTGGAGGCTTGACATTTTTACCCAACAAGGGGAGAAGGTTGCAGAATCTATTCTAGCCACTCTTGTCCCTACGCTTGCATGCATTATCCAAATAAAAAATGAAAGTGTTAACAAATCTGACCATTGTTCCGAGTAAAAACCGAAAATCTTACCCTGTGGCCCCCGGTGAAAGATTTTTTTTTTCAGTTTTCACTTTTTCTACATACTTTCGAGAGTTCTGAATAGCCCGTCGCTTAAATAGTTGGAATCAACGTTCACCCGACTAGAAAATTCGATTTTGGCGAAACTCGACTTTCTTCCGAGAAAAACGAAAAATCTGACCCTTTGAAAATTTGAAAAAAAAACTTTTTCAGTTTACACTTTTTCCACATACTTTTGAGAGTTCTGAATAGCCCGTCGCTTAAATAGTTGGAATCAACGTTCACCCGACTAGAAAATTCGATTTTGGCGAAACTCGACTTTCTTCCGAGAAAAACGAAAAATCTGACCCTTTGAAAATTTGAAAAAAAAAACTTTTTCAGTTTACACTTTTTCGACATACTTTTGAGAGTTCTGAATAGCCCGTCGCTTAAATAGTTGGAATCAACGTTCACCCGGCTAAAAAATTCGATTTTGGTGAAAGTCGACTTTCCCCCTGAAAAAATCCAAGATCTGACCCCTTTGGGTCCGGGTGAAAAATTTTTTTTTTCAGTTTTCACTTTTTCCACATACTTTTGAGAGTTCTGAATAGCCCGTCGCTTAAATAGTTGGAATCAACGCTCACCCGGCTAAAAAATTCGATTTTGGCGAAAGTCGACTTTCCCTCTGGAAAAACAGAAAATCTGACTCTTTGGCTCGGGGTGAAAAAAAAAATTTTATTTCGACTTTTGTCGCGCCTTCGGGGGTTTCATTGGCATCAGAATTGTTAGAAAATACAGAATCAACTTTCACTTGGCGAAAAAATTCAATTTTGGCGAAAATCGACTTTCACCCTTGACCCACGTGAAAATGAAAAATTTTTTTTCCCCTTTTCTGTCACCTCCGAGGGTTTCATTGGCATCAGGGGGTCAATAAATACAGAATCAACGTTCACTATTTTTTATTTAAACACCGTCTGCAAACGGGGAGATGAGGATGGCTAAAATATATTCTGCAACCCTGTCTCTTCGTTGGCTACAAATTTCAACCCTCCGCATACATGCCTTCCCCTTCACCCGCTCGTAAAATCACGCGTTCTCGGTAGCATCGAGGACTTCTCAGGACCGAAAAGAACTGAGGATTCGAAAGGTCTCTGGAAAAGTACGTCGCAGAACTGATTAGGACTTACCAGGTCCATCTAGGTCTGGAGAGATCTTGAAAGACCTGTGTACGTCCAATCAGAACCAAATCCTCGACTCGGGTACTTCTTGGTTTCAGGAGAAATCCAAATGTAGTCATTGCTCGACCTGCATCAAATGACTACATTTGATGCTCCCACCTGCTGGACATTCGGTCCATTCGCTCTCACCAAATGGTCATTCGTTAATAGTTAACGAATGCATATTTGAGGAATCCTGTTTGACTCGATTTTCACCTTTCAAGTGAACTATTCGTTAACTATTAACGAATATTTATTTGGTTATATTCAACTCTACCATTCGCTAATAGTTAACGGATCTCGTTTAAAATAAATTAATCATTCTATTAGTGCAGACGAACCAATTTAAGATACCAAAATTCACCAAGTCTTCTAGGATTCCCATACCCTGCTCTAGACACCATCAGTTTTTGATTTTATCAAATAGCTCTACCCAATGTGTACTCTTCCTCAATCTCAAATTAAGTCTCGATTATGGGATTCAATTTATTAATTCCTATAAAAATAAATAACGTTATAAATTCAAGGTTTTCATCTCAAAACTGCGAATGTTTCTTCTCGCTCAAAAAAAAAACAGAGCATTCTTTCATATATCATTCTGCAGACCACAAAAGAATGCTTGGAGTTCACGTAACGTTCAGCAATGAAATGACGTTGTGAAAACATGACTCAAAAAATAGTCCGTACATATTGAAAACCTATTCACAAGTTGCACACATGGCATCACAACCTACGCCACAATTTATGTCCGAACAATTGACATTTTTATAATCTAAAACGTTCACAATTCTCAACTAGCACTCATTATTGTTCCCCCAGCATTGAAAAATGGTTGAAATCAATCTTATAAATTGCCGTGCGTTACAGATTTAATTTTTATGTTCTTCCCTATTGTGGAGGGACCTGTTTAACCACCCCCGCATGTCTGTCGCCTACTCGATGGATACGTATTACCGCCACTTGTTGCACTCCACATGCGTTTCTATCGATTTATGAAGTTCTCGACCGGTTGTCTGACGTCGAGAGAATAGACGGACATTACTCCTGCGTCTTGGGGTTTTACTTCTACGGCTACTTTATTTTCCGTACCTTATGATGACCTTTTATCTTCCGTCATTAATATTGACATGTCGAGTGTTGATTTTTTTTATTTCTCTTTAGTGTTATTTGCTCATCCTTTTGTTCATTCGTTTGTTCTCTCGTCTCGCTTCTCCACGAGTGATAGTGAAATAAAGGACATAAGGAAAAATGCAGAAACAGAAAGAGGCGATAAAGCTGAAGGGTTGGTGTATAAATAGAATGTTGGGCCTACGGACGCTCCGCAGGGATTCTATATTTAGCTGAATGTCCTGTCGAACATTTAGGGGGAGATTCGCGAGCATGGGGAATAGTTTGTACCGGTTTGAGGAATGCCAGGCACTCGAGAGCCAGCTCCAGATAGCGTGGTCCTGGATGCGTTGACACTAGTGCCAATGAACTCGTTATTTCTTCGTGGAGGCTTCGGAGAAAGTTGAATTTTTTAGCAGGAGCTTCCCCATTTCGTGGATTTTGGGGTTCTCAGGGGGGGTGCGGGGGT
>NW_021680345.1:2422889-2429050 GCF_001412515.2 Diachasma alloeum
AGGTCCTTGACCAGGGGAGCTGAGAGACGCGTGGTTTCGCAATTTTTTTTCGAGGTTTTGTTGCGGAAGAATTTGGAAAGGGTTTTTGGTAGGAGAACGGTTCTCGTGCATTTTGTGCATGGGATTTCGTGCAGATTTGAAAATTGTAGCGGCAGTAGGTGATCATGCACTGAGAAAAAAAGTTTTTTGAGAAGTACGCCCCAAAAAACGTTTAGCTTTGTCAAGAAACTCGTGGCTCTAAAATTGATAAGAATAGAATATCTCACACGGAGAGAAATTCTTTGGGAAAATTCGAGTACGAATATTGGAAAAATACAGAATCGACTGTCTATGAAAAATTTTAGTGCTGTTAAGATGAAATTTTTTTAGCCTTCTGGTAAAATTTCTGGGGATTGCCGTGAAAAGTTCGTTTAGAATTTTTTTTCTCCAGTGAAAGGCTTTTCTATTTTTGTAGTTGAACATCAGAGCTTTCATTTAAGCGCATTTGACCCTGAGTTTCCGGGTATTTATTGTGATTTTATTACTCACACTTCCCCAATGTTGCGAAGGCCGTTGGTCGCGCCGTAAGCGCCGCGCCGCACCAGCATAAATCGACATAATGATAAATTTGATAGATCTAGGAAAAGTCTGAAAAAACTCGAGAGTGATCTAGATCGTATACTTGACGAAGTCCTCAAATTGAATTCAAAATCACGATATTGAAAATTCACAGG
The DNA here is from genome assembly GCF_001412515.2 of Diachasma alloeum. Classification (NCBI taxonomy): domain Eukaryota; kingdom Metazoa; phylum Arthropoda; class Insecta; order Hymenoptera; family Braconidae; genus Diachasma; species Diachasma alloeum. Next base: position 2,423,603 of record NW_021680345.1, read on the forward strand.
CTACTGAAATTTCAGGAAATTTCCAACAGTATGGTTATGGAAATTTATCGAACTTATTGAGTAATGAGAATCGATTGATTGATTACCGAATAATTAATCCTACAGCGCCCATTATCTGTGATCACGTGTTCAAATGTCATTACTGAATTTCGATAATTGTTAGACCGATTATATTTCTTCGTGAGGAATTACTGTGGAACATCTTAACTGAACTTCACTCAAAAGTATGTGCAATGATTCTTAAATTTCAAAAAATTCCACAATTTTCTGCAAAAACGTAGAAAATTTTTAAGAAATTCAAAGGAGTAACATTTCATTCAATTCCCGCAGTCCATAAAATTTGTTTCCCTGCAATTAACGCGTGCATCGTTGCAGTACTCCAGAATATGGGTAATTTTCTCCAGACCATGTAATTTTTTTATCACCGATCGCGAGCGTGAAATTCCCAAATTAAACAGCATCATAAAATTATTTTTATTTCCCTGAAAAATTTATACGTTGAATTTTACTATACATAAAAAAATTCCCTGCAAGGTGAATTTTTTAACTCTCCAGGGAAGAAAAAAAAACCGAGCAATTTTTACGAAAAGAATGTCCTCAGTGCCGGCATCCCCTCGTTATGGTGGCTTTATCTTACAACAGGCTATAGCTTGCGTCATATATTTGGGCCGTTGACGCTGGCGTATGTGCGGTGGGTGGAAGACCTCGACAAGGACGAAGACGAGAAACAGTGAGGCGAGCGAACCGGAGATACGACAGGATCAACGACATCCCAGCGACGTTGTGTGTGACTCTACCCAAGAACGAGGTAGAAATGTTAAAATGAGAAAAAATGCGAAATACCCCATCAAGGCTTTTGGAATGTTATTTTCCACCTTTCTTCCAGTCTTGGCACCTCTTATTTTTTGTAGCGAAGGAAAAAAAAACACTTTTCATTTATTTTTACGAGTCCCCGGATCAGGAGAACAACAACGAGGAATTCGGTCGCCTTTTCACTCACCTCCATTCTTTTTTTTCTCAAATTCTTTTTTACTCTGGACTCCCTCCTTGATTTCACGATAATAATTCACCCTCAAAGCACTTGCCACAACGGCCCAACCTCTTATTTATTGTGTCTTTTGGCACACGCGCCGGCACATCCGGCTCGGGCGTTTAAATCTCATTTTATCCTTCTTTTCCCCCTTTCCGTCATTCTTTGTTTTTATTCGTCGCAAGGACGAGGGTTCGTGAGATGGTTCATCGTACATCTAATGGATTCTTGGTGACAATTGAAAGGTTTAATGGGATTCAAGTGGGACAGACCCTACTATTAAAGTAGTATATCCAAACTCCACGTGAGTTGTTGAGTGTAGTGAGGAAAAATAAATTTAAAATGCCCGCCAACAAAAAATTATTCATCATTGATAATTTTTTACATGAACTCCAACTTTAACAGGAGTAGAAAATTAATCAGATAATTCAAATTATCCGGCATTTCTCGATACACGGAGAGAAATTTTCAGTTATAATACCCCGAGATCTTTAAAATTATCGGAATATTTCCCGATAGCTTCGTTGCCAACAAATGCAAGTCAAGTCAAGTTTTGCAGGCTAAAAATTTTTCTGCAGAACTTGCGATTAATTTTGAAGGTCGAGGAGTATTCAGCGGAGAATTTACCGGGACTGGATTTTGGCCAAGCGGAGCGCACTATTCGAGGGCTTCTTCCAGCAAAACATCCAATTGGTTAGAAATAAATGAAGAGCTACTATGCAATTATCAGATGCAATTTCCAGAAGTTAGTGCGCAATTTCCGCCCTTCTGTCTTTTTCCTTTTTGCCCTTCTGTCACACTGACTAGAGGGGCACACTAGGCCACTGCACCGTGCCTCCCTTCCGAAATTTTTGGGCGAGGGTGTTCCTAAGCGGTCACCCATCCAAGTACTAACCGCGCTAAACGCAGCTGCACTCGGATGCCCGCCGGAGAAACACCTAACTCACCCGACCATTACGGTCGGTTCCCAACCATTACGGTCGGTTATTTAAGTTATGTATATACTACTTTAAATGCAGTCGAGGGAAAAATACTTTTTGGGGTTTTATGCAGCACAAACCGGCTCAAAACCGCTTGCCCGGGGGGCTTTAATGAGTTGACAGGGTTATACTGCAGGCGCATGTTCATTATACATGACACTCAATCGAAATTCATTATTGCAGTTTGGAATCGGGAATTGCTGGTGACTTTTTTCTCTGTAATTTCTTCTCTGCGAGGAAAAAAGTGGAGTTGAGGTGTTTCGTGTGATATGTCGAAGTAATGAAAAGAATGAAAAATTCGTGGCAGAAATGTCTGAGTATGCATCAGGGATTTTTTCGTATTTCTTTTAGATCGCGGCTTCAAGACGAAAAATAATGAAATTCACTCTCTACTAGTGATGCCGTCGAGACTAGACGAGAATCATTTTGGAAAGATCATCACGGTCGAAAAAACATCGTAAAAACAACGTAAAAGTAATTTTTCACCATCGTATTATCCAACTAATGTCACCGCCCCCCTTTGTTATTCATTCTCATCGACGGAATAACGCCTCGAATTTAATCCTTAGGCTTAATCACCCGACTCAATGTTCAATTAAATCCATACGGATTTAATTACACCCTATTAATTTGCTCCATCGACATTGACTGACTGATTGCGCACTAATGTTTCCACAAAAACAATTTTTTGGTTCATTAATTTCATTGCAGAAATCAATACCAAATTTCGCACTCAAACTCGACTCCATTCGGTGATGAAAAAATAGCGATTCAATTCCACTGTCGAGAGTGATGAAATTCTCGCTGATAAAAACCCGCCAAGAATAGATATATTCCTGCATCAATTTCGAAACCCCAACAATGGAATTCTCTGCGGTGAAAATGAAACGAGAGTCGTAAAACTACGTAAACTCAATGAGAAGTAATAGAAGAGAAAATGAATAAAGAGAGATCCTGACCACAGAGATTCTATTAATAAACACTCCTGCGGACTGTGGAGTGCGAGAAACGAAGAAATTGTTTGGCTGGGTAACAGCTGAAAAGAGGTAGGATATATCGTGTGGATAAAGGGAAGGCCCAAGCGACGAGTGGCATTGAACGGCCTTCACAAAACACAGGTCCTCTCCCTTCTACGGGCACGGGCTTTTGCCTTTTCCTCGGGGCTACTGAGATATCATGCAGTGTAACTCGATACCACTGGGCTCTCCATACTTTCTGATACTTCTCGTTAATTGATGAGGTTTTTTTTATTTTGTAAATGAGTGTAATCAATGCGGGTTGTTGATCTTTTTATAGTTTGTGAAAGATCAAATAACGAAAGGTGGAAATTAATGAGATTAAAGGAATTGTTTGAGCAATTGTACTTCGGCCATTTTTTTTGTTGGAATTCTTCTGAACATTTGTAACTTTTTGCGATTATTTTATTATTCAAGTTTTGAAGATTTCAGTTTAATTATCCATTTTAATTTGTTTAAAAACATTAAAAAAATAAATATTTGAAGAACTGGAACTGGAGTTGCTTTGGAAATTTTTTAAGATTATGAAATTGCTGTTTTTCACAAATCAATAGCGAAAAGGTGCAGCGGTTCAAGCAGATTTTTTTTTTATAAATTAAATTTTCATGCAAATTGACTCCCAAAACGGAATAATTTTTTTTCTGTGGAACTCGATATTCTATACTTTCTGATACTTATCGTTAATTGATGTTTTTTTTTCATTTTATAAGTGAGTGTAATCAATGCGGGTTGTTTGATTTTTGTATAATTTATGAAAGATTAAATAATGAGCGATGAAAATAAATGAGATGAAAGGAATTGTTTAAGGTACTTCGGCTATTTTTTGTTGGAATTTTTCTGAATATTTGTAACTTTTGGCACTTATTCAAGTATTCGAATTTTAAAGATTTGAGTTTGATTCTCCATCTTAAATTGTTATAGATCATAAAAAAAATTTAAATAATCACAATATTGCAACTGTTTCAAGATTACGATTTGTTGAAATTTTTCACAAATCAGCTGGAAATTTATGCAAAGTGACTCTTAAAATGGAATAATTTATAAAAAATCAATTTTCTACCCTAGAGATAACTTTTTCAAAATCATTACATATTTGTCATATTTAGAATTTCAACAGAAATCCACTTCAGCCAAAAAGCAATTTCACAAAGGTTCAACCAATTTCCGTTATTCATTCATGAAAAGAAACTGTTTAAAAAGCCGCCATTTCTCGCAAAATTTCGAGAATTGAAAAGTCTTGAAGATAAATAAATTGAGTAAATTAACTTTTTTTCATCATTCACTCATTTGCTTTACTAAAATTGTGGAGGAGAAAAAGGATTTAAAAGAAACTTAATCTCATTTAAAATAAAAAATAAGGAAATACCGAAATAAATTTATAAGGAACTAGGGAAAATGAAAAAAATCATTAGTTCACCATTTCAATTCTGCAGTTGAAGTTTCACTTCTTCCGAGAAATTGTTGCAAAGAAACCAGAAATAAATAACCATTGAATCTAGCCAATTTTATTTTCAAACCCAGCGCAATTTTACTCTCTATCCCGTGTGGGTCCGAATATCTCTGAATCTCTCCGTGTCGTGCGACACGTGTACAACCTGGCAGGCCGTTAATTAACAGTCCTCCACTTGGATAAACCCCATATCACATCAGCGTCCGCCGAGCGAGCCCCACCGAGCTCTTTTTAATCCACTCCCAACGAACCCCATAAACCTCAACCTGACTTACGCCTCTCAATGAGGAATGTAACGGAAGGACGTGTGTCTCCGGCGCTACAAGAGCCCCTGCAGAAGCCCCAAGATTAGTCCACCAAATAAAATACGAGATTACAGAACGAATGACCCAGTGAAAACTCGAGATTACCCCAAATAAACGGGGTAAATAAATAACACCGCACTGAACCCAAATACCTCCTCCCCATATATTTACGATTGAAAGAGTTGTTCCAACACCGACAAGAGGCTTTTAGCCTCAACACTGAGTCACAACACTGCCAGCCTTCTCAAGGTGAAATAATTCCTCTCGCGAGTACCCGAGTCGAGGATTTGGTTCTGATTGGACGTACACAGGTCTTTCAAGATCTCTCCAGACCTAGATGGACCTGGTAAGTCCGAATCAGTTCTGCGACGTACTTTTCCAGAGACCATTCGAATCCTCAGTTCTTTTCGGTCCTGAGAAGCCCTCCTCGATGCTACCGAGAACGCGTGATTTTACGACCGGGTGAAGGGGAAGGGATTTATGCGGAGGGTTGAAATTTGTAGCCAACGAGGAGACAGGGTTGCAGAATATATTTTAGCCACCCTCATCTCCCCGTTTGCAGGCGTTTGTCGGGCTTTTAATTGAAGGCCCGAGTTGAAGACCCGAGTTTGTAGCAAAGATGTCAGACAAGATATGAATGTTTTTTTGGGCTCAAACGAAAGAGCGG